>NC_048900.1:8920438-9097961 GCF_011077185.1 Oxyura jamaicensis | reverse complement strand
TGCCCCAGTTCCCCGCCTGGCTGGTTCAATGAGGCTTGTTTGGATGCAACAGGACAGGTTCTCACAAGCCACTCATCATCAGGGGCAGGGGCAGATGCACGCAGCCAGCCCCAGGAGATGCAGGTCGCAGCCTGAGCAGCCCCGAACACACTGCGGCCCTGCCCAAGAGGCACGGCTCTGCTCGGTGGAGCTGCCTCAACTTTGGCACGGACAGGGAACCTTGTGGGAGGTGGATGAAAGCCTCCTGGAGACTCCTACTCGTCAAGCTGGCTCTACTGGAAGATGAAGGAGCTACGCTGTTTGAATATTAAACTCTGAAAATGTCCCCCCAGCAGCTTTATTATCCCTCCTGGGCATTGTAATTCTGCTACCAGCTCCACCAGTGTCCCCAGCGAGAGCTGAAAAGCTGCCAGGTGAGCATTTGCTCAGCCTGAGGCTTCAGGGGCAGCTCCCTGCTCAGAACACAGGAACGAAGCCATTGTCAATTTGTTCTCTAATTGTCCAAGTCTGAAACTTTCCAGCTCTGAGAACACAGCACGGAAGAGCCGTGCTTCCCAGCTTCCAAAGCTGGAGAATCGCCACAAAAGCCTCACCCCTGCTCCAGCTCCCAGGCAAGTGAGAGCTTTTATTCAAAGCATCTCACAAGAAGGTCACAGCCCAGTTCCTCCCCATCCATTCCAGTACGCAGCTGGACCTCCCCAAATCCTCCTGCTAAGCTTGGCCGTGGCTTTTTGCAGGCACAGCTCCATGGATGGAGCTAACAGTGAAGTTTGTGTGCTGCCAAGCCACGGCAAAGAGTACACTTGATCTCCAAAAGCTCTCTCCTGACCTGGGCTGCAGAGGTCCTGAGGAGTCCTCCCCTTCTCAGGGGCCAGAACAGCTGCCACACGCTGGAGATCTGTTTACAACCCCCTCTTTACAATGCAGTGGCTGTGCCGTGATAGCTGGGAAGGCAAATGAAAAGAGCAGCACACAGACACTGGGCACGTACTCTTTATTCTGGGAATAAAAATTGCTTATACATTTTGCAGCAACTATTTTCATAAAAGACTTTTATAAAAAATGTAAAAATAAGCAAATATTTTCCATTATTAATATAGGAAAATGCTGCTGTGTGAATGGTTATTCTACAACTTATGAGATAAAATACCACCTTAAGGAGATATTATCTTTACAAGTAGTTAAAAAAAGAAAGGCAGAGGGCCATCATATTAACACACCAGGCACGAAACTGGCTTCATTCCACAGAAAGCTCTCATCTTGTAAATGGTAGCCACATATATAAAAAGGCACTTGGTTATTTGGGGCTAACGAGGAAAAGCCCTTTGTTTCTTTAGCATTGATGTAGCAACACTTCATTATTTGCAGTGAAACATGTACCTCGACAGACCTCCAGGAGCTCGCGGGCTCCTGCCTGGAAATCTGAGTCAGTTGCAGCTAAACTTCACAGTACACACTGCGGCGAGTGTGACGGGGAATGCTGTGTGCGTCAGAAAGAGCAGTAGCTTCAGAATAAAAACTTCAGCCCAAAAAACACGGCCCCTGGAACCAGCTCCTCCTGAGGCCCTGCCTTCATGTACCATTGAGTTGAATCAAAAGAAGAAGAAAAAAGCTTTACTCTCGATTAGAATGGAAAGAAACATCGGAGAAAAATACTGTACACGGTAGGATGCTGAATAACCGCTGCTCTGAGGGGAGCGGCCGCCTCTGTCCTTTGGCAACAGCCGACAGCTCCAGATCTCTTTGGAACGCATGTCTGCAGGGTTCCCCCGAAGAGGTAGAAGCGAGCCACCCCCAGAAACGTACACCTCTACTTCTGACTGGTGTGGAGCCCTTCAGGGAAGTGTTACTCTTGTGGAAAAGGAACAGCGGCTGTCCAGCTAGGGTCAGGGACAGCTGCCTTCCCAAACTGCGAAAGCGTCAGGGGAGCTCAGTACCAATGCCACTGCTGTGCTGTGTAGGCACAGAACCTCAGTCAGGAAACTGCAATGCAGGCAGGAGCTGAGAGCAGAGGACGGCCCCAACCCTGTGAACCAAACTGCAATAGATGGTTTTGGTCAGCCGCTCGGCCCAGCTCCTGGTTTCAGCCGTGCTGCTGGAAGCCTGCTCAGGACTCAGTGCTGCAGCTTCCTTTTGGGAAGGGGAGGACGAGGCAGCACTGCCCCAGGGCTGGAGCGAAAGGGACGCTTTGGAAGGGCTGGAGACCATTCCGACACAGAAGGACACACACCACAAACATGTAACGACATCCTTGACACTTCTCGGTAATACCACAGCGAGGCAGCATACGATACCTGTAGGACAGGACACACAGCAGCCCTCGGATGGAGGGGAGGGGAGTGCCGTGCAAGAATGCTGGGAGCTTGCGTTATTAGGTTTGGAAACACTCATGTTAATCCCCAAGAGTTTATCAGCAGGCCTGTGTGACTTCCAGGCCATCTCTTCCGATACGGGAGCACGTGAAGGCTGTCACAGACACGCCTGCCATGACGAGAGCACAGGGAGGGTAGTGTGTCAGAAGGGTCAGGCGTGTCTCGAGGAAGACATACAGCTCGGGAGAGATGTGCCTACAGGCCACTGCGGGGGGAGACAGGTCAGACCAGCGTTTTCAGGAGGAAAATTTAAAAAAATAAAATAAAAAGGCTTAAAAGAAGACTATATGTATATATAATCTCAGAATACCTTGAGGGCAGGCAGTGAGAATGGTAAGGGGTATTAGTAGGTTTGTACAAGAAAAGGGCTCTCAAATAGGAAAGGGTGAAGCTGCGTGACAGAAACTGGTGACTCTAGTCACTTGACCTGCAGGTGTTTTGGGAAGTCTGGCTTGCTTGCTGAGCAAGGAGAGCCGTGGGAAGGAGGGGTCCAGGAATGTGGGTGCAGCTCTGAGCTGAGTCAAAACAAGGCAACTTGAACTCGAGGAGAACTAGTAGAAGGTGCTTCGGACAGAGCGGTTATGTAGGTAACAAAAGGAGTAACAAAATAAGGATACAAAGCTGGTTTTGGCTAAGTTTCTGGAGAAACGACCATGAGATGCATTAAGCTGAAGAGCTGTCTCTCCAGATAAGTGGTGGAACGCATTTAAAAGCAGACTGGAGAATCCAGTGCAGACAGCAATCACACCCAAGGTGGATGGGAGTTGGTTAGAAGTGACCCAGCTGGTCTTCTCCACCACCAGCTTCTACAGTTCTCTGTTTAGGAAAGCATAAAAGCTTACAGCAACCACAGTCCCTCCAACGAAAGAACATCCTGGGCTCATTAAGACTCTTGGATACTAAAATGGTTCTTCATTTCCATCCTGGAAGACCTTCATGAGTTCTGGAGTCCGCTTTAGTCAGGCTTCACCTTGGGCAGCCTTCAGGCGTAGACCTGCATGTTGTTCCGCTGCTGCTCCGACATGTGGGCGGCCGCCGGCCCGCGCTGGTTGTTACCGGGACTGGTTGCCACATCAGACCAGTCGGAGGCTGAGTGTGGGGAGGAACTTGACCACTGGTCTGGAGACTCGGGCGACGGAGTCAGGTATGGGTGCTCCCCTTGTAAGTGCCGGTTGTGGCTAGGAGTCCGTTCTGTGGCCGAGGAGTAGCAGCTGTGCTGTGACGGAGGCGTGGGGTACTTGCCCATCGAGCTCTGGAACTGGTGGTAGGCTGGGAGGATTGTCTGAGGCACCTGCCCGTCCTGCTGAGGGATGGCAGCCATGGAGAAGGAGGCGCTGGGCAGCTGGGCTAAATCCGGGATCTGGTACATGGAGCTGAGAGGACCAGCCATGTTCTGAGCGCAGTTTGACTGGGCCTGCTGCGGCAGTGCTTGCTGGTTTATGCCACCCTTGGGAACCAGCTGGAAAGTCATGATAGGGGGCAGAGACTCCCTGGACACTCCCATGTGCTTCGTATCTGCTTGGACCAAGCCGCTCTGCTGAGAAACACTGGGGTGCGAATGCATCACCTGCGGCACCATGCCGAACATCTCGTTGTACTGAGACTCGTTCATCTCCATGCGATTCATCCACTCGGTGGAAACGTTGGCTGGCCGCAGCCTGCCGAGCCCGCTGTTCGGAGGGGTCGTTCTGTGCTGCGAGAGCAGCTGGCTGACAGACGGGAGCACCGTGCCGGATCCACGTCCTAAGGGCTGCATCTCGTGGAGGTTGGAGAAGGACATCGAGTGCGCAGCCTGCACTGACGGAGCGGTCAGCAGGGAGCTGGGCGACGAGTGTAACACCCCTGGCGACGGCATCACAGGAGACGATGTTGGTTCGGATGCAAAAGCATGGGGCGATTCGAGGGAGTCGACTGGTGACAGGGTTACTGAGCTCTCCGAGAACTGCCCTTTGCTCTCGCTGAGGGACTTCTTCCTTCTCCTCTTTGCATCTTTGGTGAGGTTTGTGGGCATGATGCCTTTGGCATTCGGTTTTCGCGACTTCTTGCTTAAGGAAGCGTGCTTCAGATTGAGAAAGGATCTATTTGGGCCACAAATGACCGGGGAGAGGGCAGAGTTCAGCATGGCACCGGGGTGCCCGGTGGGGCTGTGCGCTACATTGTACTCGTTGAGAAGCTGCACTATGTCGTGGTGCATCCGGTCCTGGGCCACGTCTCGGGGCAGGCGATCCATGTGGTCCGTGATGTCTCGGTTGGCAAAATGGTCCAGCAAGATCTTTGCTGCTTCGAAACTGCCTTCCCGAGCAGCGAGGAAGAGCGGTGTCTCCTCCTGAAAACACAGAGCAAGTATTTTAGCAGCTTCATTACGGTAGGGACCAACATACACCTTGTGCTCTTACGGGTATCACAACAACTGGAAGCATGGTCTGATGCAGTACCTCATTAATTGCCTCCAAGAACAATTCACCCTGGGTTAAACCACCAGGAAGGGATAAACACATACTAAATCATCCCATCAGGAAGAATATTGTTCTGCCATGAGTCCTCTGATACTTTAAAAGCACCTGGTGCTTCTCTCCCATTGTACTCCATAAGGAAAAGGTACAAAGGACTAAAACAGCTCAGAACTGGAGCTTGTTGGTAGCTCTAAAATCCACTGAGCAACATGTAATGATTCAAAAAAGAAGCCCTAGACAGAGGAAAGAAATCAAGGACTAAGATGAAGCAAAAAGTAACAGCAGTAAAGCTACGAGGCCGGCACAGTGCAGACTGTTTCTCACACAGTGGGGTTTCTGCCCCATGTCCTCCCTGCATAGGGGTCCATGGTAACGTGACAGGATGAGGCGGCTGCTGCACCACTAGACCTGACTCTTGGCTAACCAAAACCCATCTGCTTTACACCAGCAACAGTCCACTCTGGTGCTCTCACGCACCAACTGTGCATTGCATTCCCTTTCTGCAACAATGGCAGGACAGCGCTGATGCCAGACCATGGCCGAGCAAGAACTGCTTCCCCAAACCAAAAGTCGTGCAGGACATCCAGCACCTGGGGAGAACTCCAGTCACAATCCAGGCTTGGAAGACCCACACTGAGCACCCAATTTAGAAAATCTGAATTTAGTTCACTTCCACCAGCAATGAGATGCTCTGAGATAGGAAGGACAGCCATGCTGAGCACCACCCAAACCATACCTTGTTATCCTGCATGTCTCTGTTGGCTCCATTTTTCAGCAGCACTAGTGTTGCTTCCACGTTGTTGACAGCAGCAGCCCAGTGAAGAGCAGATTTACCTGCAAGGAACCCAAGAACTTCAGTAACAAACAGATGAACTACCCTCTAAAGAGCCAAGATGGACAGAGCACAGAGGAAAGAAAGCAACTGCAGTATAGTTCACAGCATGTGAACGTAGCCTGAAGCAATGTTTACACTTTGGAAATTGTGTGACATTCCCAAGACACAATGGGACTTTCAGCGCTGGCTTTCTTTTTGTGTGTTATTAATTTGTTGTTATTTTTAAATAACCTGTCCACAGAGCCATGTCTGCTGTACACAAAATCCCAGCACATCCAACCCCGTATTTCTCCTGAACCTTTCCAGGACTTTCTAACCAAGCCACTGTGAAGCAGCCTGCAGTTTGTTATTGCTGGGAAAACATCGGCTAGAGAGTCTGCTGTCCTATTTAGCCACCCATCTTCTGAGAGAGCAGAAACCCTCCCCTCCTTGCTTGCACCACGACATTTGCCCAGCTTGGTATGTCATGTCCACGTTACCATGGTCATCTACGGCGTTCACATCTGCTTGGCAATTAATCAGCTCGGCCACCATTCCTTCCACAGCCAGCCGTGCAGCCAGAATTAACGGGGTTGTTCCGTCATTCATGCGAGCATCCAAGTCTGTCACTCTATTACGGATCAAGATCTGGACAACACAAGAAGACAAATTTATTTATTTTTAATAATGCTACAGAAGAAAACCGAGGATTTGAAAGAAACTTAAGAGCAAGCCTGAGCAATGAAATGCAAGAACCCAGATAACGAGTGATATAGATGCAATCAGACCTAATAAATAGATGCAAGACTATTTATGCATGCTGAGCTCTTCAGGCTAAGAATACCAGAGGAAACTGGATCTAAAATACAGTTTCACCTGGCCATCACACTGTGGAAGATGTGAGAGCAAGGCAGGGAGTGAACAGAGCACAGCTTGGAAAGGCTCATATATTACAGTGCACAAACACTCTAACAAAAAGGTTCTTCAGTTGCTATACCTGAAAGACGCCCTGGGCATCAGCAGCTACAGCTGCATGCAGGGGAGTCCGTCCCATGTTGTCCCGTGCGTTAGCATCCGCACCAGCATCCAGCAAACGCTTTGCAGCATCTGCTCTTGAGTAACGGGCTGCTAAATGCAGCGCCATCTCCCCAGTGCGGTCTGTTTGGGCCTGCAGGTTGGCGCCTTGATAGATCAAATCTGTTATTATGTTTGCTGAGGAGTCTTCTGCGTCCTCGTCATCCTCGCTAATATCAGAACTGCCCACACGCAGAGACGCCAGCATGAGAGGAGTACATCCATCTGCGAACAGAAGAGATGCGATCACGTTAACATAACAGTGACAGCAGAGGAAGGAAGTCCTCCCCTAGCGCATTGCCTCACCTTGACCACTGACAGCTAGAGACAGTCCCTCCGGTCAGTTCAGCACAAGCCTGTTCTCCTAACTTAAAGCCCAGAGTTAACGACCTGTTTTCCTTCCAAGCATAGCTCTGATAGGTAAGTCCAACCACAACAGAACTTAGGTAATTCTCAAAGAAGTATCATGAAACAAAGCAAATTTGCTGCTGGAGTGGAAAACTTCCTCAAAACGTGCAGGCTAGCTAAGTTTGCAAGGAGAAGCAAGGGCTATAAAATCAAAAACTTCAAGTGTATAACTATTCATGCGGATGTTGTAATAACATACCTAGGGAAAAGAAACTATTTATTGAGAAAAAATACTGGACAGCTAGAACCTGCTTATTGGTGGCATTTCACAGATAGTAACCTGAAGAGAAACACAGACAAAAACCTTCATGTCGATTATGCAACAAAGTCTTCATTAGAAGGACACCAAAGTTGGCCAAGTGAGGCACGTAAAGCTGAAAAATGCCCTAGTACGCCTGCATGAATCAATTTCATCTTGCTTGTAAGACACTTCACCGCACACACACCCTAGGCACCTAGAAAGTAAGAGGGACTGAGATGGCAGCAGGACTGAAACCCTGTGCTAACTGGAGCTCTGCAAAGGTGAGCACAAATTTTGCTTCTCCAGTGTGGTTTGCTAGCAGAAATCCAAGACTATCTTTGAGCAACTGCCTGATTTATTCCATGGACAAGCAGGGGACAGTTTGGACCCTACAGACAGCAACTTCCCTGCCTGCATTACTCTCAATCTATAGTGCACTATCTTCACTAAACGAAGTGCGTGATCAGAGTCAGGATTCTACGCAGATAAACACGGCGATGACAACCTAATGTAAGTGGTATGCTTACATGGGAATATTCCCGACGTCTGATGGTCAGGCTTTCCTAACTCTCTTTTTTAGAGCAGCTCCAAAACTTTTATAAAATTCTAGAAACTATCGTTCTACAGCTGGGAACCACATCAACCACCCGCCGAGATCACGGCTGCGGCAGCAGATCCGCCTCCCAGAGCCAGGCTGGCCGCAGCATGCTTGCTCCTCCTGGTGGCCCGAAATCAGAGCACACACACACCCTTTCACCGAACTTCCTTAGGATTTGTTGGAAGGCAGAGAAGCGCTGACGTACAGACCTGGGTTCAGTTCCAAGTCCCAGTCATGGCTACAGACCCCCTTGCCCGTTGTCCAGAGCTATACCTCTCTTTGTGCCTCTCCCTCCCTCCCACTGCTGGCTCTGCTCCCCTGTCCCAAATGAATACTTCTCAGTATTCAAGTCAGGCTGTGCTCTCCTCCGTACTGCCCTGATACAAAGAGCAGAGAAATGGAGCACAGAAAGGAGCCCTCCTTTTCTCTAGCACTACAGCCCTGAGAAAAGCACTTGCTCAGTCACTGCATTTGTCCTGGCCAGATCACACTCAGCTGCTGTATGGGGACACAGTTACAGTGAGCGCTAAATCCTTTGAAAAAACTAGCTGCCAGCCTCCAGAAAGTCTCTCAGGTACGTGCAGCTCTTTTCAGAGCTTCCTAAGTTGGCCACACACGGGTAGTTTTATGAGGCTAGCAAAAAAGCTCACATCCAGTTAGGCTGTCACAATTAAGTACTTGTTGGACTATTAAGAAAAAGCCATGGGTGCAATGCCTTTTTTTTTCTTCCTTCAAGCTTGTTCTCTGAAATAGCTGGAAAAGAACTCAAAAAGATCCAGCTGGAGGCAGACACACAGCATGGAAAATTCCAGTCTGAACCACTGAAGTTTTAGCTACTGAAAAAGAGGGCCAAATAATAGGGACAGTTAATCAGTTTTAATTATAGGTGGTGGTACCAGTTATGCCTATAATTGCATTACCCTGGTTACACACAGACAATAACTCCGCTGAAAAGAATGTCCTCAGCACTCTGGGGGACACAGAAAGAACAGCATGGAGGGACAAAGGTGAAAGCAGTATTTTATATAAAAAAACTCTTCTGTTTGCTGTCTTTCAAGAATACAGCCCCGAGTAAACTTAGAGCTAGGCAGTAAAGCCTAAAATTTCACCAGATACGTACAACTGAAGGACTCTATACACAAACAATATACCAAGAGCTGGGATGCAGAGAACCCACTGGCAAAGTCTATAGGAGATGGGACCTCTTGGACCCCCTTCTTGGGCTTCTGCTTGAGACAGAGGTGGCTGCATGTCAGAATTGCCTGTTTCCTCCCTCTCCCTGCTAACGGAGAGGAAGGTGGCCAGGGCAGATGAATGCCTACATCTACTCTGAGGAATCCTACCGCTCCTTACTAACCCATTACTCCAGCACTTGAGACTTTTTAAACCATTTCTTCCACTGAAAGCAACTCAGCTGCTTCTGATGCTGCAGAAGGGAATAGCTTACAGAAGCTTGCTTCAAGTCTCAGTTGCATCTGAATGGCAGGAAAACAGCTCTTAGATCATATTATTCCACTGCTATTGCTGGACAAAGCTTTGAGTGGACACAAACATAAGCAGTCTGAAGATTTAATAACATCACCGCCTGCACTTGGAAAGCTTTTACCCCAGCCACACAACTAGAAGCTTCAACAGGGAAAATTTAAAAAAAGCTTAGACTTGGCAGAAACTGATGGTTTACGCTCTCACACTCCTTACACAGAAATCTCTCCTTCCTTGTGCTTTGCATTTAGGAGTGCTAAGGGGTCAAGGAGAAGAGAAGACAATAAAAGGGAACCAAGAGATGGCTCCAGACATCATTAAATTGCATGGAAACATTTCCACATAATCCAATAAAAAGCAACAACAGCAAGATCATCAGAACCAACTCTGTGTATGAACAAGAACCATGTTTGCAGCTCTTCTGACCAGGATAGAATTCTTAGTCGACTTCCCTCAAGAAGACAGGAATCAATTACCAGATGACCCACCCAGTCCCTTACCAGATTACACAGCCTTAGTGCTACGCTTACAACAAGCAGCAGAGCTTTCAGAGCTTTTACTGCATCTAAAAATTTGAGGCTGGCAGAAAAAGAGAATGGGCATCCCTGTGTGTTAAGGAAAAGTTCTTTCCACATTCAGAGTTGTGGTACGGTGATCAACAACTCATTGAACCCAGCAGCTGAGGATATAACTGTATTAAAAAGAACTCATTAAAACGCTTGCTGCATTGCTGCTCTGTTCCAGCACAGATTACTCACACACTGCTAATCAGGGCATACCGTCTGCCAGAAGTCATCTTATTCAGGAAAAGACTGCCCTTGCTTCCACCCCAGATAGCAGGGCTTAAAGCTGTGCTGTAAGATGGTCCTCAGCAAACTCTGCCATAAATCTCTGCAGTGATCCAGCTGGAGAAATTGGGAGTTTCTTCCAGCACAAGTTTGCATTCCAAACTTCTGGCATTCTGATGTCCTTTAGTCATGCATTGTCATAAAGGAGATCACAGACAACTTCAGTTACTTCCTAACACTGCCTGTTATGCAAACTCTGTACTGTTCATATGATATCCCATGTGCTGTAGACCATGATCCAACCTCTCCAGCTTTCTTTTCTGGAGTGCTCACGAGCTTTTATCAAGTACCATAGAAGTTCTGCTGGTATCCCCGTATACCCCATATTGTTTTTAAATGTTAGCAGTCTCAGCAGTTGGAAATAAGGGAGGCCAGGGCCTGGCTTGCAGAACATACAGGACACTCAGGAGTACTGACCTGGCCCTCTGACATTGACATCCAGAACATCGACTTCTTGATCTGCTTGAGGTGGCGTAAGGGCTAGCGACGTGCTCCCACAGACATCTGCTGCCTCCAAGTGCTGCTGTGTCCACTGGCGCTGGTCTACCTGCTCATCAGCTTCTGGGAGCAAGGCTTGATCCTCAGCCTGAGCAAAGGAAACAAGCAGTTGCTTCAAAGTGCTCATCAAGTGGCCAACGTCACTGAAAGTTCTGATCTAGTCAAAGATGTCTCTGCCCTTGGCAGAGGGGTTGGATTTGATGATCTTTATAGGTGCCTTCCAACCCAAACCATTCTGAGATTCTCATCTTCTCTTTTTTAAGCTAAAAGTCTCCACTTGTATCAGCTTGGCATTCCCACCATGCGCTACCAGGTCTGAACTCTTAGACGTTACACTGCCATTAACCTTCTCTTCCCTTCGGTGCAGCAGGGCCTGAGTAAGGAGGGAACACCAGTACAGAAGTCACCTGGTTTCTCTACTGGCCTGTGGTGGTAGTGTTAACCTGAGGGTTTGCTCCTCAGGTATCATTAGTTATGTGTTACAAACACCTGAGCAAATGGAGATCTAGGGCAAGGGGCATACTCTGGACGTTAATGCAACTGTTTTCCTCACTAGACAAAAGCAGTTTCAGTTGTAAGCAGGCGATATTCAACTCTTGGAACAACTTACCTTTGCTCTCTTTGGCTGAGGTCCACCATCACCCGCCCAGTGTTCAGTTGGTCCGGAATCTGCCAGGTTACCCTCTGGTATCTGGACTGAAAGATTTCTAAGAAACAAGGGGAACACATTACCTTATGGCCTTGATCTGCTACCTATACCAGCCCACAGAGACAAAAATGGGATGCTTGAAAGTGTGGTAGCTTGCGAACAGAGGGACCAAGAAATTAGAAAGGAACAACTACAATCTCAAGTACCAGACAGCTGCTGCATGGTAACAGGCACAATATGGATTAGAGTTCCCCACCTGAACAACTACAGCACTGAGCTTCTGTAATTTCCAACTGGAAATTATCAACCTGGACACTGCAGGACTGAGTCCTGACGCTCCCATGACTGGCAAGCAATCTCCAAGCATGACTGTGTGACATCTGAGATGCTGACCTCCCAGACAACACACAGAGCATAAATCAGACTGCATACACCTTGCCCCCAGAACCATGGGAGTTACATAATGAGCTACACATTTTGAACTGACAATTTGGTTAATTCAGCGGAAAGTTGAAACTGCATAAATGGGATTTGTCTTTCAAAACTTTCCATTATTTCTGAGTCATATCTTTAATGGATCGAGGTAGTTCATTGACACCTATCAACCTAAAAATGTCACACCTAATAGAGAAGGAAATTATGCAACTAACAGTACCTAACTGCTGAATTACACAGCGTCAGAAAACCAAACATAGCCAGGAGATTAGATTACAGTTAAAGTTCTTCTGTCTAATACAGATGTATTAAATTCAGGGAAATATGTGTTTTAGCTTAAAGGCAGTTTTCCCTATGGAGTTAAGCATCTTTAGTGAAAGATTTATCAACCATGTTCTTAAAGTCCTCCAATGTGCTAATTAACACGTGGTCAGTAGCCTAAATGCAAACTTACTTGAGTCCAACTGCATCTTCCCCAACCGGCTCTCTGCGCTTATGATTACTAGGATCCCTGCGCAGAATGAAGCCCTCAGGGAGCCACAGTGAGCCATGTTTGCGCTTACGCTTCGCCATCATCACACCCAAGAGAAGGATTAAGAGGATGATCAAAGCTGCCACAGCAAGTAGGTAAAGCAACTGGGTCTTCGGTGGTAACAAGGGCTCACCTAAAAATTCCAGTTAAAGTACAATGAGATTAGCAAAGTCGAGGCAACAATCTCAAATCTACATACTTTTTCTTGCGCAGTTTCTCAGAGGATATTGTTTCTATGAAGTGACATCTTTAGAACAAAATCTTGACAAATTTTAGCCTCTGCTACGATTGTTTTAAGAATATATCATATGTTTGTTTGGCTTCCCTTGCTCTTGTTGCTCTAAGCATTTCTAGAGTATACGGCTGCTGAACTGAAGATCTTGCTTCTCCCTCAAGAGTCCCTCCTGCTGGCTGGAGACAGCCATCCTGAATCAGTGTGCTCATCTACATAAAGATACGAGCATGACTCAGAACTAGGAATAGTGTTATTAGCACTCTAGAAAAAGGTTTCACCTTTTGGGGGACTGGGGGAGCAGAAATCATGGCAATTACATTTTGCCAGAGGAAAAAACACGTGTTAGACTGAGAAATGCTCCAGTGCCAGCTTTTCTTCAATGGCACCTTTCTCACTGAATTCATAGCTTAGAGGATATGAGTGGTTTCTAGGACAGACAAGATCATTGCAGCACATGGAAGATTACTGTTTCTGCACGTATTAAAATGGCTAGGCTCCACTCTTATATGCCCTGCCTTACTAAGGAGTTGATGCCCCCTCGGAGCAGAAACCACACTGAACAGTGAGATATTAAGGTGACGATCAGTAACAGGAGCATGTATTTTGCAAGCCCAACTTTTCCTCTGCAATTACTTACTTTGGACAGACACAAAAGGGTAAGGCAACATGCCCTTGATTGCTTGAGCAGCTAAGAGAGCTGCAGCAGCTTCTGTGTTCTGAAAACATTGCTCTGAATCCTCTGCACACTGACGGTTGTCAATCTCCAGGAAGACCCTGGTGCTGCAGAAACACAGGAAGAGGTCACAGAAGTTAGCTAGAGAAACTTGGCCAAAGCACTAGGTTAAACTGTGGCCTTTTGAGTTAATCTTTCCACCCCAGCACTGAATTTGGCAACTGCAATGACTTTACAGTTCCCCATTAAAAACCATACAGATGGGTTACAGCCCTAGATAGTGCAGAATGCCCCAGACACCCACAAACAAGAGCTAGCAGTGTAACAAGGCTTGGGGAATAAAAAGGCTTCCAACTTACCCAATGACCTCTTGCTCTAATTCTCTGTGCTTGCGAATGACCACAAGGGATCGCCGACTCCGTGCTGCCGACTTCTCCCCATAGTATGGGAATACCATGGGGTTTCCCTGGGAGTCCAGCTTGATTCTCAGATTGGTGTGCAGGAGAGTTCCCAAAGTGCGCAGAAAGCTGCGAACATCGCCCAGCAGCTCATCAGGGGGCATCAGGACCACAATGATGAGGGTCCCCTCTGCCAGTTTCTCAGCTTTGTCACCAGCGCAGTCGAGACCGTCCCAGCCACACTCCTCACTGTTACAGCCCTGGTCACAGCGGCCATCCGCGTAGTGATCTGCACAATACTTGTCATACCTGGAAAAGTTAATAAAGGGTTACGGGCAGCATATAGGACATCTATTCTATATTGCATACCTGCAGTCTAGAGGCAAAGGCCTCTCACCTATTTCTAATTATCAGTGGTTGGTGTAAAATAATTGTACTCAGGACATAAGGCAAAGAGATGTAACCCCAAGGTAAGGGTGGCAGGGTGGAAGACATGAGCACAGAACACCCTGTGGTTCATTTCTGGTACCAGTGAAGAGAACTGCTTATTCTGTTTCCTAAGAGAAAGCTACAGCACCTCCTGCCTCATCAAGGGAAAATCACGTGCTGTAACATTTATCGTAAATAACTGAAGAGAAAGAAGCATGAAAGCATCACAAGCAGGAAAATACATTCAGAGGTAGCAAGCAGATGGGACAAAAACACAGGTGTTGCAGGCATGCAGTGGAGTTCAGGACAGAAGGTGGTACTACTAGGATCTAGTACAAGGTGAAATGCCCCCTTTTTTACATTTCCATACATTCATGAGGCGGGTGAACACATCGCCATTGCTCAGGCTATCAATTTAGTATGTAACATACAAATTCCAGAACTTTCCAAAAAAAGAGATAAAAAGCAATATAACTGCAGAAACTCCTTGATCCGAATTTTTAGCAGAGTATGAACCAGCAACAGAGACAAAAGAAGAGACTAGAGCAGTGGGTATGAAGAATACCCACTGTTGAAAGCACTAGCAGGAGATTTATTAGCAACACAGAGAAACCATTCTTGGGATTATGCCTTACTTGCATGTTTTGCTGTTTTGCTGACATTCAAAGTTGTCAAACAGACATTCGGGTGTATTGCAGAACTCGTCACACTGTCCATTGAAAAGCATCCAGCAGCGCAATGAAGAGGAGCAGTTGGCCCAAGGATCTTCCATTGTCAGGGAACAGTCGCCTCCATCCCACTGGCAGGCATGAGTGTTACAGTCTTCATCACAATAGCCATCTTTTGCTTTTTCTGCACACTGGGAATCCAAACATCCTAGAGGCTCTTGGCTGGGATGTGTGAGCTGCTCACACTGGCTGCCTTGGGCATGATCAGGACACTGACAATAATAGTAAGGAGGCTGAGAACGAGGGTGGCAGCTTCCACTGTTCTGGCAGGGGGCACTGGCACAGCCTGTGTTTGTCTGGCATTCCTCTCCCACAGACAGCTTGGGGCAGTAGCACCGTGGGCCAGATGATGTCTGGATGCACTGCTCACCCTTCTTGCATTTCACTTGTCCACAAGTACTGTGGCTGCTGAACTCACATTTTGCCCCGGAGTAACCCTAGGGGAAAAAAGAAAAAAAAAACAAACAGGCTCAAAACTTATTCTTCACCATTCTGAGGGCAGGAGGCAAGACGTCCCATGCAAACCCTTTCTCCCCAGTAATTCCCCTAGCCTTATCACAAAGTATGCCATGATTTTCTGGCTCTAGCTTCAGGAATAAACTAGGAACTTGCAAGACTGTTACGTTTGTGAATGGACTTAGAGCTGTGAACAAGGAGAACCTTGCAGTAAAGCACAGAGAATGAAGGATATAAAAAAAATAAAAGTTAAAATTTAGTGCTAGCTTTGACAGAAAAGCCAGCTATGCTTCCACAACAGCAGAACTGTTTGGGGGTAACAATAGGCAGCATCATTCTCCTACAGTACCTGGAACCCCTGGGTTTCCCAGCTAAGCAGATAAATTGAAGGATAGATAAATTAAAAGATAAACTACAGAGTGTCCAAAGACACAAATGCAAGTACACAGAAGAACCGTAACCAACAACGGACCAGTGAAACTAATGTGTCTGTATCCAGACATGAGGCAGGCAATCCAGTGTCAGGATGTGGTGCTTACCGGAGGACACTGGCAGATGAACCCATCTGGCATATTGCTGGCAACAGCACAGGTACCTCCGTTCTGACAAGGCTTCCGAGGACACACATCTATTACACTCTCGCAGTGACGACCTGAGGTGTAGACACGTGGGGAGAAAAGAGCACATCATAAACCAGTCACAAAGCAAAACACTAATTAACAGCCAACAAGTCAAATGCTCCAGTGAAACTTTTTCCCCAGAAGAAGTAAAGCACACCTCTCCAGAGAACATATGCTAAGTAGCAGCCAAAGACTACTGCTATTCCAAAATCTACACAGGTTATCTGGAGACAGCCCGCCTTGTCTGCCCCCCCAAGAACACGTGTGACACAGCACAAAACCAGAATTTGCTGCTGTCACCCTTAAGTCATCCAGGCACAAGACTGAAGAAAGTAAGGGTTCCTAAGATTTCTTCGCTTTCTGGGGGATGCTCAATGAATCCAAACGCAAATCACTCTCTGACCATGAGTGAACAACTCAGCATCTGGCAAGGACAAACGGAGAAGAGCATCTTCAGCACCCAACCTTGGACCAGGCAAGGAGTCCTGACAGGTCACCCTACTCATGCATCTGATTTCCTGGAAGAAAATTATGCCTCAGGACCAGATGCAACCTGAGTGAATAGGATGAGCAAGGAGAGCCTCCTTATGCTAGTCAGCTAGGCAGAGGTCTTGCTGCACTGACTAGCATTTGCAGCAGCACCCAGAGTCAAGCTCTGATGCCAGTATTTAAAAAAGATGAGGATGACCTAAACATGACTTGGACCCCCCAGGAAAATATGAATAGAAGTCTCCACACATGTGCAGCCAAGCCTGAAAGCTCACAGACAGGAGCAGACAGGGCAGGATGGCCCACAGAGTCCTGGCATCCTATCAGTCACCAACCACAGCAAAGCTCCCCCTGCCTCCTCCCAGGCAGAAGGGTCAACATGGAATGTGCAGAAGGCGAACAGCTAGAGGAAGAGGCATGCTCCCCCTCTGTGCCTAACATTTCCAGACAGATTTAATGTCTGAGACACAGCAGCTCTCCCAGCTCCTCCAGAGGAGCTGCAGGTCTGCACTCCCCATGCTGCTAGTTCCAGTAATGCTTCCATGAGAGCCAGAAGCAACATGAGGCATAAATCATAAAAGAATGGTTTGTATTTAAGCCTGTGTGTTCGGCTAATATCCCACACCAGTACCCTACCAGCTATCCTGCCTCCAACTCCATCATGTGTCATTCTTTTAGGAACTTCTTGTGTCAGTCTACATAACGCATTCAAAAACTACTGCATGAACTCTTTAATGTGTGTTCTTGTGATTTATTTGCATCTGACAATCACAAGTTTAATGGAAAATCTCATTGTGTTTAATTTTGCAAGTAAAAAGGAGTAAAAACTACTGGTAAAGCATGCAGAGAAGGTCACTGGTAAGCAGGGAAAGTGAAAGGTTTTGATGAAGGGAAACTGAATACATAGGAAGTTAAATTGACATGCAGACTGGGAAGCTGAAAGTTAAGACACATCTGGAGACTATTAGCTCAAACTTATGCCCAGTGGGAGGCAGAAAGCAGAATAGCAGTAATACTGACAAAGATGATGTCTAGAGAGAACTAGACATAAGTCTATGTTGTGTGAATTTTTTGCGAAGTTGTGATTCAAAGTTGGATAAATAACCAGGGAACGTACAGCCTGTCTATGCACAGAGTATTCCATCCTGGCCACACCACCAATGTAAGGAAGAAGGGGATTAAGGGTTATAAAAGGAGGCCAAAAACTAATTATGAATACCCTAATAGCAATTTTTATATAAAATTCATATGCTGCTTTGCAAAAGGAAAAGCCACAAAGATGGTGACACAAACAGTTACACTTCCACTATCAGACATGTGAAATTACAAAGGAGAAAAACATCACAGAAGACAAAATCCTGGCAGCCAAGCATCTCAGGAGATTCTTTAGTCTGAGACAACTCTGGAAGCCCAATTTCTTAGATTTTTTTCCGCTAAAAAGTGTTTTAAAAACTGAAACATGCTATAATGAAACAGTCAGATATTGTAAAGGGAAGTGACTAGATAACATGACTGCCAGAAGGGGAAAGAATTACCATTTTTCAAGATTATCACTCTGGAACTGGAAGCATGTTTACGAATACTCACCAGTAAAAGCACTACGACAGATGCACGTATAGTCATTTATCAGCTGAACACAATCCAGACTTCCACGAGGGTTACAAGGATTAGAGAGGCATTCATTGATATCCCCCTCGCATCGCTCGCCTGCAAAGCCTGGGAGACAAACACAGCTGTAGCCCCCGATCTGGTCAATGCACTGCCCTCCGTTAAAGCAGCGGGGTACTCCCAAGTCTGAAACACAGTCATCCACGTTCTCCTCACAGAAGCGACCTGTCAAAATGGTAAAAGAGGCAGTTTGAGGATAAGGAGTCATGGCCTCATTTCCTATCGCGTGCATCAAGTTTTTAAGAAACAGTCCTAGATATAAACAGGTAAAGATCCTTAATGCAACTCACACCCACAGAGCAGTCAGCAAGCCTCGGATCTGACCTAGGAAGCGTGTGGTTTAGATCCAGATTGTTCTCAATGATATGTCATACTGGTACTTAGCAGCTTTCATGCCTGACTTAATTTAAGAGCATAATTAAAAACACAAAAACAAAACAAAAAAAGATACACTCAGTTTAGCCCCGTGACTGAACATAGCCAGAGCACCCTGTGCTGTCCCTTGCAGGGCTGTAAGCTTCCCACCATTCATTTCACTTGGCGACAACCCCAAAACTCAGCCAAGATCATTTGTAGCAGTATCATTAAAACAGGCAACAAACCAACAGAAAAGCAACTGTGATAAAACACAGATTCCTGGCCGACATGACGTTTCTGCAGTTTGACTTCTGGGGCCTGACAGTAAATTCTCAGCACTGCGAGTGATGGCAGCTTCTCCCTCTCCCTGTGGGGTTCCTTTTCAAGAGAAAAGGTCTGGTCCTGGTTCTGCCTCAGCCACACGTGTAACAGATAAAAGGGAATAGAGAGAGTAAGCTGAGCAAAGACTTGTCTGTTAACGCAGTTGATTCATGCTAAGTCAAGCTGTTGTGGTGACTTCACAGCTGCCTCCAGGTATGGCACTATATGATATGAAACATCCCCCTGGTAGGCTTAGGTCAGCTGCCCTGGCAAGGGCCCCTCACCACCTCTTGTTCACTCCAAATCTACTGACTAGGGGGGGAAGATGGGGGCACTGGAGAAAGCCCTGATGCTGTGGCCAGCACTGCTCACAACAGACAAAAAACATCGCTGTGCTATCAGTGCTGTTCCGGCTACAAGTGTAGAGCACACTACACGGGCTGCGACAGGAGAAGTTAACTACAGTAACTCGATTTGCTTGTATATGGAAGATGCTTACGTGGGCATCAGTAAAGCATGCATTTCAAAGTAGGCCTGGGACAAAAACTAGGTCTTTATATCATAAATAATGATACCAATCTTTTCTAGTTCCTTTCATTTAAAAAAAAAAAAGTCACCTCCAAAAAGTAATTCATCAACAATGACTGAGGAATTAAAAGAAGCACATTCAGAACCCTGTACAATCTTTCAAAGGTGAAGGGGTGCTTTAGTACATCACAAGTTCTGGCAGCACAGAAAATAGCACATATACATGCTTCGATGTAGAGATATAAGAAACAACTCTGGTTTTGCCTTTAAACTGAAGGACCAAATTAAGAACAATAGACAAAGGATTGTTGAACACAATGATTAGCAATAAAATAAACACTTATCCAAACTGGTGAGATGTGCTGACAGCCACACTGAACAAACTGGTAATATTCATGTGTAGGAGGCAAATGTTAGATTGTTAAGTGTACTTACGACTAAATTTCTGGTTCATACCTATCTAACATGCATCTGGAGGTTTTGCCTACCTTGAGGTGACATACTTCAGAAATAAAAAGTGAATTCAGAGGCATGTAAAATCTAACTGATTTGAGAAATAAGATGCCAGGAAAAAAAGTCAAGAAAACATTTGATGATGGGTTAAAAAATGCGTTCTCTCTGCAGTCTTTAATATTTAACACTAGAAGGTAGAGCAGCCAAGTGGCCAGATTTAACAGGGAAATTAAGGTTAGTTTTCAAGAAACATGGTATTAAACAAGCTGTGGAATCATACTTACTGTGACCTGCCATTATGTAGCTAGTCTTTTTTTTAAGAAAAGCTTTTATTAAAAGAGCTTGAAGTTGCTGAAACAGTTTCAGCTACCCTACAGGCATTAAACTATTTGCACAAAAGGCTCCAAGAGAGGACAATGCATGGCCAAAATTTAAATGAGGACACTGGAAATTATGGAAGAACTAAGCAAGTTTTCTGTATATTTCATAGCATCTTAACTAAAAAGAAACCCTGGATTTACTGAAGCAGATAGAGTTGGGAGAGACCTTAATGGCAATCTAGGCCACCCCCATTGCAAAAGAGGCATCATCTATTCTCAGAGGACACTGTCATGACCTATTCCTTTAAAAGAAAGAAAAAGAAAGCTCTGAAAGACAGATCCCATAGCCTAATTTACATATTTATTTTTAAAGGGAAAATATGTATCTCAAGGGATTCAGTGCACTTTGGGAACATTCTTCAAAGAAAATAATGCATTCCCTTTAGACTCTGTCAGGAAACCAGTCAGAAAGGAAAATTCATTCTTGTAACGTTCACTTAATTGCTGAGATTCATACCCCGAGTGCCTGGTGGACAGGAGCACTTGAAATGGTTGACGAGGTCTATACACGTTCCTCCATTCTGGCAGGGCTGAAACTGGCACTCATCCACTTCATATTCGCAGTTGACACCCTGGTATCCAGGCACACACTACCAGTATAAAAATACATGTCAGTAATCTTTTCCTAACAGATACATTAGCAGACATCTGAGAAAGGCTAATACAGACAAAGTGAATCTTCAAAGGGACAGATTATAACTTCCTTTGTAGCTGTACAATTGCAAGTGATTTCAGGGGCTGCACAGACAGACAGTTTAAACACACAACTTGACCACATGACTACTCAGCTGTACAATACATGTCTGAATTTGAGTGACTTTTTTCTGTAAAATACAGGAATCAAATCCTGAAACTTCTTGGCACTGAGATTGGCTTGGAAGTTTTGACTTAAGGTTTACGTAAGATCCATCCTTTCCTTCTGGGCTTGTGCTTCCAAGGTGTTCTGACATTTTCCAAACCTTAGGAAGGTTAGTATGTCATAATCTCATAGTCTACAGTACTCTCTACGTCAGCTTGTAAGACTTGGAAGGCAGTGGATGGCATCCCCCACTTTGAAAGGCAAGGGATAATTTGCCTGCCCAACAGGGTGAATACTACATTCCTTTAATGGATGACAAATTTATTTTAATATAAACCACATCAAGGAAAAAAAAATTAAGATATGAACTCCCACCTCTGAGGAAGAAGGAGCTCAAATGCCAGTCAACTATACCTCCCTTGCAAACACACTTCCGTTCAGTTTTTAAAAAAGTCTTGCAGGAGCACTGCTTCTGCCACAGCTATATTAATTTGTTTCCAGGTATAGGTTGCTTTTATCCCCCTTAGAATCTATTCTACCACTTACACGTTTGATTTCTTTCTATGCCTTTGCAATACGATGCTCTAAGTATTTAGGACACTTCCTACTAGAGCACTGTGCCTTACCTCACACTGGTATCCACCCAGGTGATCCCGGCAGGTGGCACCGTTCTGGCATGGGCTGGAGTCACATTCATCCAGCTGCTCCTCGCAGTAGCTGCCCGTGTAACCCACCCGGCACTGACAGCGGTGCGTGTTTCCAACATTCAGGCAATGACCAGAGTGCTGGCACAACTGATCCACGGTGACTCCTGAAACAAAGTTAAATAAAGTGAACAAACACATAAAACATGCCTGCCATCAGTGTTGGTAGCTCGGCCAGGAATTGACCCAATGAATTGAAAGCGTGAAATTGAAAAATTTAAGTTACTCTTTAAATCACAATGAGTCAGAACCACAACCGTCTTCTGAATGAAGTCCCTGCTCTGCCACATTTGGATCAACCACCTAGTGGTAACTCATGCTAGTGTGGACCAACCACACTAGCATGAGTTACAGGCATTGCTGAATTATTTTACCACTGGCAGGTGAATACACATCTCTGAAGTAGATACACATCTCTGTTGCAGGATGAAGGTTCAACATACCTAAGAATGTATGCTAAAATTATCGAAGCTTGACAGCTTGCTCCTTAGACAAGGAGTCTGCTTATTTGGATTTCCCTGACTGAAACTGGCATGACACTGTTCAAGAGCCTGGGCTCCAAGACACCTTATAGGAAGAAGATATTTTACACATGCAGTATTTGAAGTAGGAAATTAATACCTGGGGCAACAGTCTTAGCTGTTGCTAAAGTGGGCACTTAGTAGCCAGTCTTCTCTGAGAAAATACCTTGAAAGGTAAGGAGTTACAAGATGCCTTTCACAGACAAAGGCAACATGCCTTAAACCTGGCCTGCCTGGGATTTAGCAGAAGGATAAATAGCCAATGTATTTTCCAAAAAGGCAGTCCATGTAAAAAAGTATTACTGAAACAGACTTTGGAAAGATTTTCAATCTCTCTTAAAAAATATTCTAATTTTATGGTAGAAACCAGTGTCGTATGTCATGGAAAACCAAGAAAGCCTTGACTCCCAGTACAACCTTGCAGAGAGTTTTCTGGCTTAGAAGTGGCTGTGACCGACCTCTTAGAGGTGAAGCTCTCTGAGATTTCCAATGCATGTGTCCGCAGTCATTTGAGGAAAGGAGGCATGGATTAATGATGCCCTGGGACATACTTTTGGTTAAAGCACCAAAGATGCTTATTTACCCCTTTGTGAAGCTGCCACTTGACAGGAGACGTTGGGCACATCGCAGTAAGCACCAGTCCAGCCAGAAGGGCAGACGCATCGAGTCTGGGCTCCAGTTTGGAGACATGTGCCCTTGTTCTTACAGGGAGACCTGCTGCATAGATCCATAGGTGTCTGCAGAGTGAAAAACACAACAAGATGTATAGCAAGAGCAATAAGAAACACCAAAGTATAGAGTTCAAGAGGCAAAGAAAGGATGGTAGGCTCTGCAAAACTTGTTCCACGTAGTATTGGAAAGAAAGGGAGAGTACTTCCCAAGTCTAAGCTAAGTGCTTGTATGCCTATGAAAGAGCAAACATACAGGAAAGTAAACCCCAGGTGGCAGCATAATTTCATCACTAAGCTGATCCTCACACCTTGCCATACAGAGCTGGCTGGCTGCAGAGCTTTACCTGGCTGGGTTTAAGAAAATGCAGATTTATTTCAAATTGGGCTTCCATTTCTACTTAAGTAGGAATCTTCCACCTATCAACAGTAACAGGTCCTTTTTCTTCTCCCAAACTCCCTCCACCTTCTTTTTTTTTTTAAAGGGTAACAGATGTGTTCCACATTTTGCTCTTTGCTTTTCGTTTCATTAGCTCACCACACTTGCTTTTGGCCCCATTTGCCCTAGTATGCTCTCTGAATTTTTCTGTCTTTGGAGATCCATTTGAAATCCTAGAACTGTTTTAGGAACTGAAAATGGGTCGGAGTATACTGCCTTTCTTGATTCCACATACAAAAGAGCACAATATCTAAACAGACTGAAATTATTAGTAAATCATCATATGAAAGTGGAGTGGGGACTCAGAATAACTGTCTGATTTAATATAAACCAGCCACTAACTATCACTTCCTTTTTGAGCACTTAGCCTTCAAAGTAATACAGCTATTTGATTGATTTCAATCTGACTTGAGGGAAGGATGAGGTTTGTAAAGTGAGTAGTACTGAACCTTGGCTGCAAAACACAATTTCAACTGCAGAAAGTTCTGCTTTTCAGATGCAAACCATCTCCCCAAAAAGACTAAAAAAAGAAAAATCTGTGCTTTCACAGGCAACCAAAAAGAAACTTGGAATTCAGTTTTATCACACTCATTTGAGTGTGAAGAAGAAAAACACCGAGCCTCTTGCTTCTGCATTTGTAATGAGTAGCTATTTTACATGCAAATTCCATAACTTATGAATCATTGTCTGATTCTGTTCTGTGTATTTAGCTTTGCTAATTAGGTCAAGCCAATTTTCCCCTAAGACAAGAACTACAGTGTAGCTGTTATCTATAATTCTTTCCAATACAGCTTTCAGTAATGCTTTTTAAGTTTAGAAAGTTCAGATTTCTTGTACAAAGGGAGTAATACAACGTGATCAAACTTCTCTGAATGTAAAGCAAGCAGACTTTCTGAGAATCCACTTTTAATTTGGGGACAGGAACATTAATCCTTTTCTCAAGTAATAACAAAGCAAACATAACAGAAGAGGAACTACTAAACTGCACAGGACTTTACAATCACTCTCAATGCTAATTCTCCCAATGAGGTTTAAGTGGTGTGCCCAGAATGCGTAATTGGGGCAGCAGAGGGGCCGCCTTTTTCCTATCACTTCATTACTTTGCATTCACTTCCTCCATTAGCAATACTTAGAAACAGACCTGACAATTTACTGTCTAGCAATGTACTTCTGGAAATGCACATCCCCCACTGCTACTAAAATGCTTATCTAACACCCACCGTGGTATGAAGACATTAGCACAAAAGACAGTTTCAAAATTCTTGCAAAATGTTAGTGCTTTCCAGTAGTTTTAGACATTCACCATCTTTTTTTTAATGGCAGCAGCACTCAGACTTGTTATGAAAGAAGCCAAAATGGTGTTTGCTGTTCCAAAGCAGGAGAGCGCCTCAAATCATTCTTGCTATTTTGATAAGCACAGGAAAAGAAATCATTCTAATTTGAAAAAGGAAATCAGCACTGTGCTTCCACTGTGATATGCCAAGTTTCACAACTTAAATTCAAGTATTTCTATACTTAGAACCGAGCATCGTGGCTGAAATTAAATGTATTAATTCTAAAAAGGAAACTGGAACATTGTCAAAATAACATTTTCCCATTTAATCTGTAACTCATCTCTTGCAATGTCTTTGTATTTCTGGCAAACAGTCAAATTCACATCAGTCTAATAGGTACTAGTCAGTCATTTTCCTTATGGGTTTGCAGCTCCTATGTTTATTGTGGAAAACTAAATTGCCTGAACTTAAGTATGTAAGAAAGACTAGAGCTTTTTATTGAAGTTGTGAATAGGATCATCACTTCAGTTACTGCCCCAAAACTTTTGCTGACTTTATATGCAGGGAGGAAAACCAAAAAGTTTTAATCAACCTAGAAGAACTATATGACTGTACAAAAGAGAACAGGTAACTCCACGTCCTGCTAACCAGATTGATATTCTTCCATTTAAGTGGTATTTTTTCTTTAAACACAGTATTCTGTCTTGAGTTAGGACAGTTATGCTTCAAATGAAATGCAGCATTTTCAAAACTAACAGCTGTTTTCATTAAAAACACACTTATTTAGAAATTTCCAGTAACACCTGTCCTCCAAAAAAAAAAAAAAACCAACCAACCAACCACAAGCATTTTTCTCCTTCTTGCAAACAGACGCTTTTGGATTTCCAGAGTTTTGACCAGGGGCGCTTGCTCTGCTACAGAGAGGCTCTGGATTAAGTTTCCCCTGGGGTAACACACCAACTACCTCTTACCAAAACCGATGGAGCAAAAGCACTTGCCATGTTTGCTGCCTCACATCTGACCAGTAACTTCTGCTGTTGAACCGTTCAAACAACAGTTAGTTACCTGTACAGAACAGGCAAGATATACCACCCACCTGACAGTTCTTCCCAGTGTAACCCAATGGACATATACATCGGTATGTGCCTAGGCTGTCCACGCAAGACCCTTTGTTCAAGCACGGATGCGAATCACACTCATTAATTTCCATGAGGCAGAAGGGTCCCGTAAATCCCACTGGACACTGGCAGGTAAAAGAATTGATGCCATCCACGCAGGTACCACCATTGAAACAGGAGCTGCAAGAGCGAGAGCAAAGGTACAATGAGACAAAATGCAATAAGCTCATAGCCAAAGACAGTACATAAACATAACTGAAATGAGACAGGAAACCAGATTGCAGGATCATCTGTACAGCAGTAAGCTCCAATTAAAGAAATAGATAAGAGTAATTTCGGTGGGACTCCAGTTTACTGTCTTTTACCTTGATGAGCTAAAAAGTAAACCAGGGTTTCAATGAGTCATCAGTGATAGAGTTAATTTCTCATAGAAAGAAATTGTCCCAGGTTCAATATCACTACAACCAGTACTGTATCACATAGTTTGTTCAAACTGATAAACTGTACACAAGTTTTATTATGAATTCTAATTGCATTACAAATTATGAGAAAACAATTTGCCCTTTTTTTTTAAGCTTCAAAGGAGTCAAAGGTATGTTTTCTCAAGGAAAAATTTCATAACATGCAAAACACAAGCATGCTCTTCATTGAATTCATGTGAAAGCATTGGTACTGCTAAATCCCTTCCTCTTCTTCTCATGAGAACCTTACTTAAGTCCTTGATTTGTAAAACTACTCACATATGCACTGGCAGAATTCAGATCAAAGGAATCGTTCCCCCCAACCTTCTGATCATAAGAAATCCTGCCAGAGTACATGTCCTACAGAGAACTTACTGGGAAAATTGGTACCTCATGCAAAATTAACTCCTTACAGTATTTTCCTCTAAAGAAATGCCTGCCAGGAATCTCCTGCTCCTCTGAAAATAACCCTAGATCACACTCAAGATAATCGTCTTGACAGAGTGAACAAAATGAATTCCTGCCTGTTATCTGTCTTGTGCACTGTCAAAGGGTACTTTCCGTGAGAGAAGTGACTGATTCATCTCCTTGCAAGTTTTAAATATCTAAATTCTGACTGTAATTATGTTAGAGATGTCAACACCAACCTATTTGTCACAGCAGTTCTTCTGCCTTGCGGGCTGAATTCCATTTTACAAGGAGCAAAAACTGCCCTTAACATTCATGACAAAAAGAGGAAAAGACAGGAACTACAAGCCACCTGGCATGTTTCACGGCAATCAGGCACCCACCTCCAAAAAAAGATGGCACTCTCATAGGAGTTCTCACACAAGACAAGGAAGAATCACTTGAACCAAATTCAAATTAACCAACCATCATCGTGCTCTTAAGTATGGCTCAGTAAATTTTGGTGGAGAAGGTGTGACTGGTTTAGCTTGGCAGACCGTGTAAGAATTGCTAGGTGCTTCATTCATACCTGCAAGACTGGTTTCTATTCTGACTGATAAGGAAAACAACCAGGATGAACCTCAGGGAAGAACCAGGCGTTCTGCTAAAACACCCAACATACTTCACTTGATTAAACAACTGTTGTGCAAATTAAACACACCCTCATCAGTGACACAATCCTATTCTTAAGATGTTAAAATAATTCCTCCCCCACAACTGCAATTTTATAAAAGATAAGAAAGATCTTCGCTTTGCAGACAAAATGCATGAGAATAGAAAGAGCTCTACATTTAAGCACCTTATTTACTGAAACCAGATTGAACAGAAGATATTTTGATTTTGTTTTTTAAATCATTTCAGGCTGTATTAGAAATTGTTTCCATCTGAGAATCTAAAGTTACTTACATCCATCCTAATGAAGCTTAAAATAAATATGCAGAAAGATGATGGATACACAGAGTTAACCCTCAACGCGTTTTTAAAGAGTACCAAGAGAACCAACTACACAAGGACAAGCTGTTGAGCATTTTATCTCAGTTCCCTACCTCTCTCTTAAAATGACCTGTTTCTAACCTCCACACTGCTAACCCCCAACTAATTTATGGGCATAAATCTGATGATTAAACCTTTCCAGTACAAAATTTGTGGATTTAGTGCCTTTAATGCTTGGTTGCCTCTCCATAGCTTTTCCTACCTTTTGGCTTCCACTATTTGCACTGAACTCAGTGCTAATTTAACTTTCTTGCCTTTCTCAGAGTTGGCCATTGCTACCATTTTTGCAGTTTTTCTATTTCTCAACACAGTAATTGTTCATAATCAGTCAATTCATTTCCCTATTTTATAATAATGTACTTACCAAAAAGACATATTATTTGTTTTATTAAGTTAATAAAACATCTGTTACTGTCTTAACATTTGTTAAACACTGTCATATTCCTCTAAGCTTTGGAACTAAGCTTCTAATGAAGGAACTCAGCATCTAACAAGTCTTGCAAACACAAGACCAACTTTGACAGGCAGCTATCTTTCAGCTGGTATCCTGCACAAGGTAAGCAAGTTTTCCTTACGTGTATTGCAAGCATGTCTCAATGACAGAAGGCAGGAAAGCAGATCCTCATCTTTAAAAAGTGCTTTGAACCCACAAGCACACCTTTTGTGACTCTTCAGTACAGCAGTGCAGTTCTCACCTCTCAGTGCATTCGTCAATGTTGTTCTCACAGTTGGTTCCCTCAAACCCAGGCTGACACTTGCATGTGTAGCTGTTGACATAGTGCGTGCACGTGCCTCCATTCCTGCATGGTTCACTCAGACATTCGTTGGTATCTGTTTGACATTTATCTCCATGAAAACCAGGTAGGCAGATACATGAGAAAGAGTTTATCCCATCCACACATGAAGCTCCGTTTTGGCAGGGATCTAAAATAGAAGCATGACATTAAGCATCCAAGTGGGTAACAGTAAAAACCCAGAGGTTTTTAAAAAACCCTATACCTGTAGCCTTTACGGAAAAGGAAAAATAAAAGTATTACACAGCCCAGAGGGTAACAAACTGCAAGTTTTCCTGAGCCACTTTATGGAAGAGATAATTGCAAAGTATTACCAATAATGAATTCACAAGGAGGTGTGGATCAAGACAAAGCTTCAGGGCCTAAAGGTTTCTCTGCTAAGATTTGTTCAACCAAAACCTAAGTCTCTCAGTCTAAAATTCAAACTCTGCTTTTTTGAAGAATGCCTACTGATAAGACAATACCAACAGCTCAACAACAATTTCTTCTTCCTTTCCAAGTCTTCTTCACAAGAAAAACTTAACCCATTCTTTGTCCAGACACTCTCAAGACAGAAGAGAACTTGTATGCTTAATTCTAAGCATGCAAGCAGTACATTAAAATCAAATGTGTATGCATAAATTTGTATATATATAAGCACTTACACATAATTAAGTGCTTAGCATTCTTCCCAGTGTCAAAGGTTGACTGAAGAAAGGCTGGTGGAAAAGTCCAAAAATTCATACTCAGCCTTGGATTCTTCTCACCTCTGCATTTCTTGGCACTTTCTTTATTACAACCACACTCTTTATTTGTGCATCACCTATATCTTGGTCCAAGCCACCCCCTACTACTCTATTCCTTCTACTTCCACAAGTACTAATCTACTTGAAAGATCTCAACCACTCACTCAGTAGTTTCTTCCTGCTTTGCTCCTTCCACTTTAAGATTTAAGAACTACATTTCTATGTCAGATACTGCCTCTGAAGCCAGCTTCCTTTTCTACTCTGCCTTCCTTAGTCCAAAAGCCTGCATATGTAAAGACAGTGAGGGAAATAGAGAGGAGGGAGGAAAAGATGGGAAAAAGTCCATTGTTTTTTAAATCTATGAATATCTACAAAAGTACTACTAAAATACAAACTTTAGAATGCAAATAAACTCATCCAAAAATTTGCAGTTCAACTTAAGTACAAGATCATTTTGTGCTGGTAAACGAAGAAAACAGATGTGAAAGGTAATTAAAGCTCATTTATTGACTGAGAAATATGCTCACATGATAAAAATTTGTGTTATAAGACAGACACCTGCATCCATTTAAAGGTCATCTGACTACTGCAGAGAAAGAGCACATTCAAAGCAAGACCCCTGGCAGCTATAAAACATTGTGTCTATAAGAGCCAACCACTTATGACTGAAGCCAAAAGCTGTGTGTTAATGCTCTGTGCTGCACATTTATTGGCAGAAAATGGAGACTAGAGTATCAACTTTTCAATAAGTTCTTGTTATTGGAGGATTTGTTTGCTTCATAGATTAAAGACATTTGGCTCAAGCCATGGAAGGTTTTTGTTATGCTAAATGAAATCAGCTGTAGCAGTAATTGGAAATTCTTCTTCAACCTCATGGGTGTGCTACATAACAGACAACACTGGATGAATCTCACAGCTCAGAGAGATTTTCCAGCTGTTAAATAAAGAATGATGAACACTTAAAATGTTTTTATCTTCAGACACCCATGTAAAACCTAAAGGGACAAGCCACATTTTTGTTGGTTTCAGGAAACAAAGTTTTGGAGCAATGCACTGAAGTATCATTTTTTTGTACTCTACCTGTTTGCTCAGAAAGTGGTAAGCCAAAACTCAGGCTGAGCCAGATGTCTTGGAATTACCTGGATTCTTCTCTACAGCAGTCACAAATTTATTTTTTTTTCAATGCAAAACATGACCATCTAAATTCATACCTGAAGTCTGAAAGACTTGGGTTTGGTTTTAAGCTATTCCAATAAAAACTACTTAGTCCTTTTTACTTTTTTAATTGGCTGCCTATTGAAAAGAAACAGCATATTGTGATCGACTCCAAGGTATGATAAAGCACTTTTCAAATAGTAATGGATGAGCTTTTAAACTAACAACACTTTCCAGGAGACTGATTTTATCTGATGATACAGAATATGCCCAGCAAGAAAAATAATTCAGTATGTATTTGGTTTCCCTTGTAAAGAGCACTGTCAAGGGCATGAAATGAGCATTTATTTACTTTCTTGTAATTTAAACTATTTCAAGACTCACCACTGTATGGCTTACCCTCCTGCAGCTGATACCTATTCGGGAATACAGTGCCTTCCTGCTGCTCAGTTTGCTTTCAAACATGGATTAACTGGAACAGCAATAGAACTCACCCTTTCCAGAATACTAATGTCAGACAGAGACATTTCAGGAAGGTCTGCTATGCCTCAGATTCCCACCACACCTCAGTCAAGTTTAACTTGGAAATACAGGTAAGCCCTGCAATGTTACTTTAACTTTGCATATTAAAATTTCAGGCAAATGAAATTCTTCATTAAACAGTGTTCCTCATTAAAGTATGTAGATCCTAAGGATCATTTCAAGTCAGGAATCTGAGAATAACTCCTATAATCAGTTAGGATACAACAGTCCATTTCTAGCATCTAAATGTAATGGATTTTGCCTGCCTTAACCATGCAAGTATTACAAGGCTGAGGTTTTGAGGTGTTTCCCCCACCCCTGGTAAGACATTATAGAGGAAGTTTGAGCATCTGTCAGATAGTAGTCATCAATAGTAAAGCAAAATTATCTCTAGGTAAAAGGAGAAAACACAGAATAATCCACTGATACTCACTTGACAGGCAGTCATCAATGTTACTGTCACAGTCTCCTCCAGTGAAGCCTGGACGACATTCACACAGGTAACTGCCTTGAATATTATGGCACAAAGCATGATTTTTGCAGGGCTTTGAGAGACATTCATCGATATCCACTGTACATCTCTCCCCTAAAACATGGAGAGCCCAGAAGTAAGACCTCTCATTGTGTCAGTGATCAAAAGGCTCAATGCCAACATTGTTCAGTGTTCAGAGTACTTTATGTTCCCCGTCCACATTACCTTCCCAGCCAGGGGCACACTGGCAGGTGTAGCCTTCAGCATCAGGAGATTCTTGGCAAATTCCTGAGTTCTCACAAGGATCAGGGGAACAAGGAGCAACCACTACCTGGCAGTTCACACCTGGAGTGCAGAAAGGGAAAAAACAAGAGAATATACTGCTAAGAGCTTGGTGCTTCTCAGAAGAATGAAAAAGGATTGCAACTTGCATGATTATCCTACACAGCAGTGGACAGCATTTCCACATTTGAAAAATCTCAGCAGAAGAAAATGATCAGACCACTCCTCATGGGCTCAGTGAGTACAAGAGGACAGCAGACACAGTAATTCCAACTAACATAAGTTATTTTGAGGAGTGACAGGAAGACAAACTCACTGCACTGAGCTGTAGAGAGAGATAGGGAAGCAAATGGTGTAAAATTCCTGCCTGTGAAAGATAGACTCTCAAAGCCTGCTTGCAGAGAAGATAGACAGTAAGTAAGACAGGTACGAAGATGCAGCTACTACTGCTTAAACAAAGTTTTAGTCTTCTTTAATATCTTTTCCCATTGTTACTCTGATCACATCTTTCTATTTGCTCTTCTAGTTTTCACATTACCCTTATAACCCAGTTCTAACACTTTCTTCTTCCTCCTTTGACTAGTTTTTGTGGAGCCATTGCTAATAACTGAAAACTTAGCCATTTATTCACCGGCCAAAAAGTTCATCAGCATTCTTTGACAGTGCCCCTACTAGGCATAACTTTTTCATTGAAAAATTAGCTTATCACATTCCGATGAGCTGTGCATTAAACAGTGTTGCCTGTGCAACATCTCTTGTGGAATGAGACAAACTCATCCATCTCACTGCATGCCTATAGCTGCTTTCATGCTACAATTACAGTATTACTATCTTTTTTCTTCCCTCCCGAAGCATCTTTTCTGCACTTAGATATCTGAAAAAAAAAAGCATCAACATTCCAAGGAACCCTATTTCCCCATTAAAGAGTTTCTACACTTCAGAAAGTTATTGTGAACAGAAGAGCATTGAACTTCCAATGGATTAATGCCCCTCCAATTCCCAGTGCACGTATATAACTCATGTAGCTCGGTTTAACATTTACAAAGTTAATTTACAACTAAAATTTTAATGTACAAAGTAAATTAAGCTGACTGCAACCAGGACATTTCCGAAGTTCAAACAAGACTCAACCAAATGTGGTCTTCCAAAGCATTCCACTACCATATCACGTCTATGTGAAACAACTGCAATTCAACCTCATATAACAATGGCATTTTCCTTCTTGATTCCTATTTCCATGAAGTTTAATCAAAAGATTAAAATGGCATTAAGGGTACAATAAAGCAGAAAGGAAAAAGAACAATTATTTTCAAATGTTCACCTTTGAATCCTTTCCTACAGGTACATCTATATCCATTCAACAGATCCTCACAAGTTCCTCCGTTCTGGCATGGGTTTGATTTACACTCGTTCCCTTCTGTTGAACAGTAATCTCCTATCCAACCTGGGTCACAGACGCACTTGTACCTTTAAAAGGCAAAAACAACAATAATTTGAGAACATTTTGATATAACTCTTCTTCTCTTCAAAATAGTGAAAATAAACTCACACTCTCAAAACCATACTCCCTCCTGTTAAGTGTCCACACAGCACTCAGTAGTATGTTTCTGTTTCGTTAAGACATCTCAACACATTTAAACAAAGACAGAAAAATAAAAGGCTAAAAAAAGTGGAGGGGAACAATAGGTTCCAAAGATGAATAGGCTAATTTAATACAAAGTAGTGGTTACAAATGAAAACAGCTGGCTGGGAACAGCAGCAGTTTACTCCACCATGTTTCAAAATTCGAAGCAGAGCAGCACTCCACCCCTATGACATAGAACCAAGGTGTCAGTGAATCACCCTGGACTCCAGCCACACAAGATACATGCTGGCCATCATGCAGACAAGACTTAGTTTATCTGACCCTGAGCATAAGGTATACATGGGCATAAGCATGAATGCAGGTGACAACAGACAAGATGAACCAGAACAGCTTTTTTCCAAACTTACACGGAGGCTGTATTAGAAATAAAGGCAGCGTTGCTGTCAGCTCCAAGAAAATTCCAAATCCTGCCCTACAGAGCTACCAGAAATGGCAAATCATTCCTCACCAAGTGCTGACCATGCTTCCCAGGACACAGCATGTGTCTGGGATCCACTACTATCCCTCATACAGTTGGGAACTTTCACATCCTCCCTCCCCACACCTGCCAGTTCCACAGCCCCTGTGCTCCCAGGACCCATGTCATTCATTTAGCACAGAGTCATCGTTAACAAATGAAGTCTTCATTCAAGGCTCCTGAACTCTGCATTTGGTCTTCCTGGATGGGATGATTCAGTAACAACTGCAGCTATCAAAACGGCTAGAAAAAGCTTTTCTTTCTTCTCTCAGGCATGCAACAGTGTGACTAAAGCTGATGAAATCTCAGCCTTGGATACACTGTTCAAAGACAGCCCCTGCTTAGCAATAAATCTCTTGATCCTGAGAAAGCTGCTAGAGGAAACGGTCAAAGGCAATTGCTTACTATCAATCCATCAACTCAAACAGGGTGCCTTGCTTTTTTTAAAAAATAAAAAAAAAGGAATGCTTTTCTCCAAGAAATGTAATGACTGGTTTTACTGGGGCAAAATGTTAAATAGTTTTGCAGAAGAAACAGGAACAAGATGGAGGGCATGAACTACTATTTCTTACTTTCTTCTTGACTTTTCATACTGAGCTCCTTTCCTAAGCCTTGAAGAACTACATTTATATAAACCCCTCTAATCAGTTGTTACACCTAGATTTCCCCGGCAGCTTTCTTCCTTCCTGTTTCTTCTCTATAATCAACATTGTAGATTTTGGTGGAGTATGTAGCTACTGCTCTCCAAATGTTCAATTTGGGACCATTTCTTTATTTTAATTGAACTCACTTGAATTACCAACCCCTCCCTTTATGCAATGGCAGTCCACCCTGCGCCACATGCCCATGCAGGGCAGAAAAACCTGCGCTGAAACAGCACAGGGTGCAGCTGGTGACTAAAGGTCTACACCTTACTGTGATTATGTCATAGGCAGCAAATAAGCTGGCATCCTAATCTGAGAAATTACAGAAAAGAAAAAAAAAAAAAACAGAAACCTTAAGTCAAGACGGAACTGGCAAAAAAAGACATAGAAGGTAGACAAATTTAACACGATGGTAAGAACTTACCCACTAACGATGTGTGTGCAGTTACCGTGCACACAGGGATTACTAAGACAGCCATCTGCCTGTGACTGACAGTGAGGGTGGTGGTAACCTTCAGGACATACACACCGAAAGCCATTGACTTCGTTTATACATGTTCCACCATTATGGCAAGGGTTAGATGCACATTCATCAATATCCACATTACAGCGTGGGCCTGAAAACAAAACAAAAAACAGCATTATTAAGCAGTATTTCTTATAAGAACATTTGCCTTACAAGTCTGTGAGAACATAAGTTGAGAGAACTCAGTAAGGCCAACACAGGGGGACAGGCCTTGCATATTTAAGTAGCTTTAACTGAAAAGAAGTGCTTTGAAAGATGCAGCACTTTTCTCTGCCTGGAAAACAGCACTTATGCTCAGCAAGTATATACAAACCATTCAAGAATCTGAGTTGCATTAAAAATCACTGATTAATATTCATTAGAAGGCCCCAAATCACTCAGTTTTATCACACTTGGAACAAACCTCTTGAGCTCCACTTAACAAAGCCCTGGTCTTCTGTGCTGAAATTACCTACCCTCTGAACAACCAATGCTGCCATGCTGTCTGCAGTAAATATAGTTCTTGTGGTTTATTGCGTAAAAGGAACTCTAAATAATACCGTATCCTGTTTTGCCTGCCTCTCTTTACTGTGTGTGCCAGGAGTACAAGATCCCTGAAGTACTGACCCTCAAGTCTTGTGAGGCTGGAAAGCTAAACAAAATAAGTACTGAAGCTGAAAAACATGTTCAACATGAGGAAAGGACAAAGTAAGGAGACCCCATGCAGACCAGCTCTTTAAGTACTAGAACAGGTTGATTCACCATATTACTGAATTATTTTAGCAGCGTAAGTAAGAAGGTGAGTAGGATAACAAATGTGGTATGCCAACAACATCGAAGACACAGTCAAGAATGATCAGGATCATTTTCCTGCTCTAGGGACTGAAGAGTATCACCATGGCAGAGTCAATAGAAGAAAGGAGCTTCAGAAGATTAGAAAGATGCCAAGAGAAATGCACAAGACACATGAAACCACTTAGCACTGTTTCTAATGCATTTCAGATTAATTTTAATTAGAATCATTCAGTAATAAACAGTAACAAACGTGATGAGAAAACTGTTATAAACAGTACCAACTGCCTTATGACAATTATTTTATGAGCATATTATCCTAACATGGCTCAAAACACATTAAGTCCATTATAAACAGGGTTGAGATGTGCTTTAGTCATCAGAACTAGTCCTGATGTAGATCTACAGTTCTGAGCAGAGATCCAAAAGCAAATAAAAGCTGTTTTTTTCAGTCTTGTTTTTACCATGGTACATAATTTAAAGAGGAAGCAGAACAGATCACATTATGAAACAGAAATACTGCAAAAAGCGGGTTATTCAGTTGGAAACTTCAGAGTGGAGAGCAGCTCATTAGAACACTGAGTTCACATTTTGCTTTTGCCGAAAGAAATACTATTTGTGGTCAATGCCCAAGGTACTGTCTAATCAAACACCCGTCTATATTGTTCATAATCTCTTTGTCCCTATAAGGAAGCTGTAAATAATAAACTGAAGTCACGTGGTCTTACTTGTTATAAAACCAAGAACCATGAATTGGATGTAATTATCTAACAGGAATGGCATTTCACAGCACAGATTAGGCCATTTCTCTGCTTGGTGTAACTTGCTATAAGGCAAAACTCTGGAATTCAAGGATTAAGGTTCACTGCGCTGTTCAGTACCTGAAACCCCTGCAGTCAGCATGCTAAGAGCAGATTCCTTCGCTACCTGTCTAACTACCTTCAAAAAACCTCAAAGTTATCAGGTAGATGACTTTACCTGTATATCCAGGTTTGCAAGCACAATTGTAGCGATTAATGCCATCAATACAGTCCCCATGAATGCATGGGTTACTTGCACAGTCATCAAAGTTGTTTTCACAGTTCACTCCTGGAAGAAAAAAAAAGTTAGGAGTCCAAATCTTACAAGATGGACAACAGAACTACCCCTTGGAAATGGCCAATTAAGAATCCCACCTGCTAGAAGGTAACACAGACAACATTAACATGAAACAATGCAGAAACACTGAGAGGCCAAGTAATGTCACTCAAGTCACTGAGTGATGACTATGACCCTGAACTTGCACTAAATGTTTAAACGTAAGAATAAGCCATTTTGAAAATCATGGCTATTTTTTATCATACCAGATACACCTGCACACTTGAATTTTGGGGTAAAAATTATTCCAAAACCACTTGCAGTACCAGTGAGGGTTAGACAATCCACACAAACACAGGAAAATGCAGTAACCAAAATTAATGTGAGGACACTAGCTTTACTCTCTTATCATAAACTTATTCTATATGCACATTTAGCACGCAAGAAATAATTAAATCTTGAATTCTGCTAGAATCCAATCCTCCCACTTGTGCTTTATGTACCTGAAGTGCCCAGCAAACAGTTGCATTGGTAGCCATTCACCAAATCAATGCAGCGCCCTTGATGGAGGCAAGGATTGCTGTGGCATTCGTCTATCTGCTCACTGCAGATGGCACCCATGTAGCCAGGATTGCATATACATGTGTATGAATCAATTCCATCTTGACATTCACCATGGTGGCAAGGATCGGGATCACAGTTGTTGATGTTCTCCTCACACAAATTACCAGTAAAACCTAAGGAAAAATTATCAATTAGAGTAATTAAGAGGTTAACTGGTGCAATGCTGCAGTGAATATAATGCAAATAGAGGAAGTGTCATATATATATATATATGAATATATATGTATATATGAAACAGGCAGACAAAGCACCAAGGGTAACAGGGCACCTCAACTGCTGCCCATTTTCCAGCCCTGGAAGACAACTGTCTCTTCACTGCTCACAGCATTACAGAACATCTTGCATGGAGAATCCTGGCATCTCAAGTGTATCTTCCGTATATTCAGTACAGCAGTAATGAGAGTAAACACGTACAACTCCACAAACTATTTACATGCATCAATATAGACTATCTGAAGGCACTCTGCTGTTATTATTTCCTCTACACAATACCAGGGGATTTGACTTTTTTGCTATGTGAAATTACTGCAGAGAGGCTGCAGAAACCTTCCCAGGGGAACTCCCCTGGCTCACGTCACAGCTTCTGCAGCTCTGCTTAGGAAGTCTATTGCCCCACTCCTTGGGAAACCTTTCAGTAATTCCAGTCAAACACCAACTGCAAATTTATGAAAGACTGCATGCAATCTCTTCAGTTTGGAGCAATGAAACAAGCAGCAATTTGGCCTGTTTCATTCTGCTTCAGCTGGGAAACATCCTGAGCAACAGAAGACAGAATCTATTCACCAGATGGAGAAAAAAAAAGGGGGGGGGGGTTGTTCAGGAAGATAAGAACAGCGAACGACTCCCTCAAGAGCCCTGTTTTCTACAATGGAGCAGAGCTACATGAAAGGGACAATTTAAAATAAATGGATTTCACAGATGAGGTTTTGGAGCCACAGCTCACGCTGCCTTCCAGCAATTAGAGATAAGAAAGGTAAAACTTCAAATTTCAGGCATTAACTGGAGACGGATACAAACCAAGCTGCAGGCAATTTCAACAGCTGAAGAGTGATTCTCACCTGAGTATAACAACTGGATAACAGGCTCCCCATTTTTCATACAGGTTTGTGGCTAGTTCTCTGGTCAAACATACCAGGTGACGGCTAACATTTCCAAGTTCTGCGAACGTATGCATGGATGAATGGGTGTGGAAGTAGGTAGGGAGAGGGAAGGGAAGCTAGTTAGAGAGATGGATATAAAAAGATGTTAGGGAAGGAAGAAAACCAAACCGAAAAGAGAACGAACAGTGGCAAAAAAAACAGAGGGCAGAGGGAAAGAAAAGATGAAAGACCTAAGACAACTCAAGAAAAGAAAAGCCATGATCTACCACCGGGAAGGAGAAGTGGAATAATGCCAGAAGGGAAAGAAAAGACAAAAAGCAAGCAGTAAATAGAGCTATCCGTACAGCATTTGGCCAAACATTTTGCAGTTTTCAACCAGTTCTGCAGCTGGTGAATATTATTCAGGGAACATATATCACTCATATTATGAGATTCAAAGAGCAAGAACATATTCAAACGTTACTTTCCAGAAACCGACCTGCCCCAATGACGAATTCCATATTTCAGTCTTAAAGAAAAATGTCATTATTAAATATGGTATTTATATACATTTGTTCAAAAAAAATTACCTTGCCTCCTACTGTAGTTCAGCTAAACCACTTCAAGATCAGGTTAAATCTCAGCCTCTCAACTGAACACATCTTAATGATGCATGATTTCCCTCTTTGCAGGGTTAGATTAGAAAAAAATACTTGAATACAGAATGTAAGAATTCCTCAAAAGGAACACAAAAAAGTGTTCCATACACCATGTGCCTTCATGGTGGTAGTAGTCTTCTCTTCTCAGCCGGTAAATACAGCATTTCCATACTGAGATGGTTCCTAGTAGTTTAATGCCTGAATTCAGAACATGCTTTTCAAGACAGCTCTCCACACTGTGCTCCTGGACATGACCCCAAACTGCAATAAGCTCTGCAATGGATTAATGGCACAACTCTGCATTCTTAGGGAATGAAAGCAACCAGACCACATGCTACCTTGAAAAAGACTTTAAGATAGTTTCCAAGTTTGGAAAATATTTCAGCTTCTTCTTCTTTTTGGAAGTGACAACTTATTCTGTAATAAAGTAATGGAAAAGGAAAATTCTGACAATAGTTATTCCTCTCCTGATTAGAAGTACTTCACTCCCCTACTTCCAACAAGTTGTTTCTTCAGGTACTTTGGATAAAGGGGAGAGGCTGTGTGTGATAAGAGTGTGGAGGAATTTTTAGGCTAATCGCAACTGTATTCTGTACAGTGCAGAATATGTTAGTGAAGTCAAATGAATGTGTCTTAATCTGATTACTGTAACAATTCAAAATGAGAAAATTTGCACATATATCTAACTGACCTAGCAGTACATTTCCAGGATAGAGGCAGCTCCAGGGACTTTCAGCCTCCTCCATAATGGAAGAGCTAAAGCCAATACCTTCCACATCTGGGCAGTCTCAACCTGCACCATGAGCAACACCAGGCACCGTTAACTGAAAGCAACCAAGAGTTGGTCCTGACTGAGGATTAAAGGGTTAACAGCTTTGAACTGCCTCCACCCTCTTATGTGACTAAATGTAAAAATTAAAGATAAAGATACACCTAGATTACTCCTAGAGGTTCAAAGACAAGAAAATCCCACAATTAAATCTGACACTTCTAAGTGCGCAATTGACCAAACAGTAAAGGAATTTAGTGCACTCAAAAAGCCTCAGTTCCATCCACAGATCTGTCAACGTTTAAGTATGATGCTTGACAAATCATTTAAATAACATTCTTGCAGGTAGCTGCTGTGTGGTGGTGGTACTTCTGGTGAAGTACCAGAAACAGGCAGAAATCAAAACACACAATGGTACTGCTCTGTTCATCTCTTGTTCTTCAGCTGTATACTATAAAATCTGACTTTGAACAAAGAAAGGAAAAATCACAGATAAAAGGCTTCACAATGCTGTTTTTGCATTCAGAGATTCCATAGTTCCATAGAAGAAGCTGTCACCTTCTGGGAAGCAAGTGATGGGGCTGAAATAGGGAGGCCAGAAATCCCATCAACTGTGAACTCATTATTTTCACAAGTAAAACGGTTTCCATACTTAAATGCTGTTCTCTGCTGCAAAGGAGCAGAGAAAGCTTTATAACAAACAAGAAGTACTTCAGAGAAAGTAATAACACTGACACTTGTTTTACCACCCCCTTCATGTATTTAGGTTAATGCAACTTCCATCCCAGGGGCTCCAAACACAAGACTAACCTGTGGCACACTGGCACTCGTAGCCATTGGGATGGTCAATACATTTGGCTCCATTGAGACACGGCGTGCTGGAGCAGTCATCTATATCAATCTGACACACAGCACCACTGAATCCTGAAAGGCAGAAAGACAGTGAAAATCCAGAGGCAATTTGAAGCATTTAATCAATAGTTGCAGTGTGAGAAAATATTTATTAGCAAATCCTTAAAACCACATAAATATAAACACAGTAAATCTAAACTCAATTGCATCACTAAGCACACACACCACACCCTGGGTGGATTGGTTCCTCATCCAAACCACCAGCCTAAACATAGTTCCTATCCTCCAGGTCAAAGAAGCCTCAGCTTGAGAACTGAGATGGCCATGTCAAACAGAAACAAAGCAAATGGAACGGCAGTGGTGTCCACTGCTGACCAGCATGACTGCCTTTAAAACTGAGAGGCCATCAATAAACACTTTCCTCCAGTAATCAACACCATTAACTTCCAACAATAATGCACGCTTTACTACAGCTTTCAGACTGGAGTTACTACAGCAGTAGAGAATGTGGTACAAGGCAGCACGGTACCTTTACGTACATTTCTTGAAATAACCCAACTATCAATATGTTATGTCACATGATGCAGGTTCTTGGGCACTTCAAGAGATAATAGGGAAAAAAAAAAATCAAGAACTCCAGGAATGTTTTTTTGGAGGAAGGGAACGAAGGAAGAATGGGATATGGGCTAGGAAGTCATTACTGAGTAAGAAGGGTTGCAAAACAGGCTTTTGTTGAGTATCTCAAAACTTTGGGAGCCAACAGGAAGACAACAATGCTTATAGCTAATGCTGACCCCCTCAGCTCAGCATTTATCCTTTTTTATTTTCCCTAAAGTGGAGACCCAGTCCACCCTCCCTCCTCATGCAAGTACCACAAGCTATACCATCAGAAAACCTGCTTCTGGTTGAAAACATCAAAAAAAAAGTCAAAATGCAGAGGCTCTGCTTTTTAAAACGTGTTTAGAATTATGCAACTATCTCAAACATACAGACTAAGCCTAAAACATACAAACTAAGACTACAGAAACTCCCACAAAACACACAGCGCACACTCTCTCATTGGTTACCTGTCGAGTTCTTGGTAAGGTGAAGCAAAAAAAAAAGCTTCCAGGAATAAGTACTCACCAGGAGGACAGACACAGAGGAACCGGTTGACTTTATCAAGACATTCTCCATTATTCACACACGGATTACTTAGACACTCATCAATATCTTCTTCACAGTGAACACCTTTAAAACCTGTTTTTTAAGGAAAAAAAGTGACTGAAGGCCTTTGAAAGCATCCCTAAGAGTAAAGCTGCCTCTAATATCAGTGGTGAAAGTCTAATCCTAGCTTCATTGCAGTAAGGTTTGCAATTTGGGCAGAACCTATGAGGTAAGAGGTACATTTTCTGGTCCACTTTCACCAGAAGATGAAAACAGGTGCTGATTATGTGCTTTTCCACAGTGCCTGCATGTGCTTACTTAATCAGCGGTAACAAGAGAAGTTTGTGCTGAATTCACAGCTAATGTTTTCTTCCACCAGATAAGGAGAGACTATGTTTTACTACTTTGGTAGATATCAACATACGTGGGTATACATCAATATAATAAGGTAAAAGGTAAAGAAAATCTCAGCAGACAGCTAAAAAACCCTCACGTTTGTGACGAATAAAAGAAAAATGCTAAAAGGAGTGAAATATTTGGTTCTACCTTTCAGAACAAATTTGATATTAATCAAAATTCATTCTAGTTTTCATGGTATTAACTGATCACCTGCAGGGGTCACAATTCTTTCATAACACTATATACAGCTGTCCAACTGGCAACATACACCCCCTCCCTTTTTTTTTTTTTTTTTTTTTTACAACTTTCTTTCAGAAAGCAAAATAGCAGACTACATAGGTCATCGGTATGCTGGACATGTTAATATTGGACAAGCACAGTTTCAACTGACTAACTTTTTTAGTTAGCTTCTCAGGTCAAAGAGAACTTGCATCATTTGCGGTATTTTAAGCAGAAGAAAACACCCGAACACTTTTATCCAGAATGTATATGTATCAGAAAACACAGTGGCTCCAGAAGTCTGCACCTGATTTGCTTACGCAAACAGAAGTTTCTACACGTGTTGCACTGGGTATAGTAACTGGTGGACTGACTTCCTTCGCTGATACAGAGATTGGTTTCTCTCTGTCCTCTAATTGCTTTCTACCTCCCCACACAAATGCCAAGTCCGCCTGGCTGGTGCCACCATAGAAAGTTCTCTCTGTTTCATTTAGCCTCACCCCATTGCAATTTGGTGTTCCACCTCAGCAGAGCTGGCAAACTTTCCTGTACTGCACCTGCTAATTTTTTTTCCACCTCCACTGGAAGCCCCATCCTTATCAGAAACTCCCCTCACCTGGCATACATAGACACGTGAATCCTCCGATTTTATCCAGACAGGTGGCATCGTTTTGGCATGGATTTGAATGGCATTCGTTGATGTCCATTTCACAGCGAGGTCCCGTGTAGCCCTTCAGACACTCACAGTGGAAAGAGCCTTCTGTGTTTACGCACTTCCCAGCATGTTCACATGGATTGCTATTTGCTGCAAGAAAGATAAGTGTGTCTGGCAAAACGTTTCCTCTGACCAGGAAAGCCACAGAATCCTTTATTAGTCATGGTCTTTTCCAGTGGTCATTCCTTTCTGACAAGCAATAGAGAGGAAAGGACTGTTGATTGCACTGGGAAAGGATACTGTGGCTGAAGAAAACCATGTAGCACTTACTTGCCTGTCAGAGGCAAAAAGAAATATTACCATCATCACCAGTGGACCACAGGACCAACTCAGGACCATCTTACTAATAGCAGTTATTAAGAACAGAGTACTGAGTGGCAGGGATTAGAGTGGCTGGTGCTCTGAAGGCTTTATCTCTAGGTCATCTTGTACTTCACTCCTGAGGCTGTCAAGATGCTGCCACAGCCACAAAACAACCAAACTAGTCCTTCTTGTGTTTTCAAAAGGGAACAGTTTTCCAAAGGGCAGGTCCAAAAAAAAGGTCTGTAAGTCCAAGGCAGGCTAAGGAATGAAATTCAAAGTGCTTTCTAACAGTTCCGTGCTGGTTAGGGACTAGCTTCATGCAGCACACTCTAGCAGCATGAACTAGCACACAGAAAACTATGAGCAAGTCTGTGAAAGCCCAACTGATCCCCAGAGCAACACAGTAGGATGACAGAGAATTACAGCTTTAAGAGCCCATGCAATCACCAGTCTCAGAAGGAACTCAAAAGATCCAGACATATTCTGGCTGTCAAAGAGGCTTTACATCTCTCTACCAGCAGGAAAGCTGCAATAGTCCCCACGCAAACTGAGGTACTTGTGTTGCACTCCACAGTTTTAAGTGTCAGCTTAATTATTGCATCTTTGTGCACACTCCTCACACAGCACTGCACAATAAAAAAAGTGGTCAAGTCCATCATCTCACTGCTTTCCATATTCCAAAGGCTAGGAGTTCAAACACGGACAGCCACTGTGACTGAGCTCTTTGCCTCAAGTCTCACACAGTATTTAAAACTCATCTAGAGACACTGAAATGGAAGGGGGAGAGCAGGAAACGAGGCTCACTTACGTTGAGAAGCTATGACAAAATGGGTATTCTTACGCCTCCATTAGTTTATAAAGCAAACAATACAACCCACTGTTAGCGTATTCACAAAGTGCAAAAAGAAACTTACCCATTGCACATTCATCCACATCCTCAGTGCAGTCTGCTCCCTTATGGCCTTGAGGACAGGTGCAGATATAGTGTCCATTCACAGGATTGGTATCACACAGAGCACCCTTCTGGCATGGATTGCTAACACATGCATCATCCAAGTGACACAGCAGACCTAGAGAAGCAGACAAGAGTCCATTCAAAGAAGTGAGATACAGCAACCAGAACACATTATGTAATCAAATTAGCGATTTGAAATACCAGGATGAAGACTCCCACAGCCAGAAACTTAAACAGTTTCGTATAGGCTTCATCCCATAGACTACCACAGGGATTTGACCACACACTTATAAAAAATTACATTTAAATACAGACTCCGTGACTTCAGAGGTCTCTTCAGCACTCTGGAGTGCTGCAATTACTTGTTACCACCAAAATCTCCTCCTGGGAGCAGTTAACTAGCTCTTATTTCTTATGAATGATGATTTTTCTGTCAGCTGAAAAGATAGGTGCACATGAAGCTGAAGCACCCTTACTTAATTCAGATACACTGATCACCTGTATTTCCAGTAGTAGTTACGGGACATTTAAACCTACCCTACAACAGCACATTTCCCATTATATCATTAAGCTCATCCTCACTCACAAATATCTAAGTTTGCCTCCTAGACTTTTCAGTATAGTTATTATTACAGAGCAAGTCACCTTCATGCATGAATTCTCAGGCAAATACAGGCCCTGCTATGGGCTGGAAAAGCATCTGCTTTCCTTGCAATATGAACTGTACCATTTTGTTTCTTCCAGCTTAATACAAGTACTTCTTTGTCCCTAGCTACAGAGGTTTAAGAGGTCTTTGCTCATGGACAGCACATTCTTCCTTTTGTCCTGCCAATTTGGCCACAAAGCGTGTAAAATAAATGCACAGTTTTAAGTAAGTGCATAAACTTCAGAACTAAGAACTATCCTTCATGGAGTGCAAGACCTACCCAAGCTTTCCATCCTCACCTGCTTTTCCTTCAGGACAAATGCATGAAAAAGAAGCCACTCGATCAATGCAAGTAGATCCGTTAGCACAGGAGGCCGTGAAGCAGTCATCGATGTTCTTGCTGCAGTCATCCCCGCTCCAGCCATTGACGCAGACACAGGCATAGCCTCCATTGTGGTTGGTGCAGGTACCTCCGTTCTGGCACGCATTGGGCTGGAGCTGACATTCATCAACGTCTTCAGTGCAAAATTGGCCTGATACAGAGAAAGGAAGAAGTTTAATAAAAGCTCAGACACTCTGATACAAGAAGACTCCAGCACGGACAGCATAACCAAGCAAAACACCTCTCCAAACTGACTGCCAATTCTTATTTCAGACCTTGGCAGGCTTGAGAGGTGGGCCTGTGTGAACCTCATGATGTTCAACAAGGCCAACTACAAGGTCCTGCACCCATGGCCAACAGGACAAGGGACGTGATTCCCAATCACTGGAAGTGTTCAGGGCCAGGCTGGATGGGGCTTCCAGCAGCCTGGGCTGGTGGTGTCCCCACCCATGGCAGGAGGCTTGGAATTGGTGGGCTATAAGGTCCCTTCCAACCTAACCCATTCTGATTCTATGATTTCTAGGACACTCAGAAAGGCACAAGCCTAAGAACTTCCAACAGCACCACCACTGTCAAATTACACAAGTCAATTGGCATCCCTACATGGCTCCAAAGAGGGAGCTGAACTTAAAGAAAAAAAAAAAAAACTAATAAAAAAGCCAAAAACCACTACCGTGACAAAATGACTACTCTCCAATGAAACACTTCAATGAACAAATATCATGGGGGGGAGAAAACAAATGTACACTGCGTCAGGGAGTATTAAGGAAAAGAACCACTGAGTATGACCTACTGAGGTCAGCTTCACAGGGCACTGAATTTCAGTTTCAGCTCTAAGAAACTCTGCAATTTGTGTTTTCTAACGTGTTTATTCATCCACATCCATCTTGATTTGACATTAAGAAATATAAAATATTGATGCAAGTGGTTGGTTTTATTTCAATACTTATGGCATGGTTTACTCTTCAGAAGAAGTTTTTTTTTGGCTTAAGTTTTAAGGTATTCATTCTTATTTTGAGTTTCTTCAATTAAGAAAAAATAATGGCTAAGTACCAGCTAGTTTCTTCCCAGGCTGATATATGGGTACACACATACAACCACACAGTACTGGTCACAGTCTACAATCATCTTGATGTACTATTTGTAAGCTTTGTTACATTAAGAACTCTAGCCCTGAAAGCTTTATTTTTCCCCTTATTTCCTTCTAACATATTTTAAAAAACCCTTGTTAAAAGGTCGATATATGTAGCACCAAAAGATCTCTTTATCATGCAGTAAGATTACATTTGGCTTTTTTTTTTTCTCCCTTTCCCCTCCAGCTGACACCATGACCTCCCTCATTGCAGTAGCTTTCCATGACTTGGGCCAAGACCGGTTTAAGTAACTGCATTGCTATTACCAAGATCCTCGTGTTCTTCATCTGCAACTATTTTATCAGGTGCACATTTATATTTGTCTGGAATTCTCCTCTTATTCCAAGAATAAGAAATTCAAGAGCAGGGCCCGTATCTTTCCTGCCAATTTTCCTGGGCTCTGGTTTATTCAGGATTGCCAATTTAAAAGTACTTATTAGATGTTGCTTAATAGCCACCGCATTTAATAATGGCCTAGGAATTATGATGCAAGCGCACACATCACCACTCCCCTTCCACTGATATACAGAACTAAAACATTTATTGTCAGCCAGAATGTAAAAACGCATACCACTATAACCATCTCTAGTTGTTATACTCAAACCATGATTCCTTTCGTTTTCACAGTACATAAATAAGTCGTAGCCTTTGGTCCAGTAAGCCCTGGAATTTTTCCTCTTTGCGGCAAAAGAATAAAAAAAATAGAAATAAGAAAGAAGTTGCACAACTGACTTTGTCCTGTGCAAGCATTCCTTCCTACAGCAAGGCTGCCTCAAAACCAAAATTTTATCATTTGAAAGAATTAAATAAAATTTTAATAGTAGTAACAACAACAGTTTTCAGAATTACCTCACTTCCCAGATTACTTAGTGAAGCAGTTGGGGGTGGGAGGGAAATCTAACACTTCATATTGCTATCTACAAAACAGCTCTCTATATTATAAAAAACAAAACCATGCATTTGTCATAGTACAAGTCATTTGTTCATTAGCTTTCAATATTAACAACTCCATTAGCTTATCAGAAACCAAACAGAAAAGAGTCAGTTATCTCAGACTGGTTCCTAGCAGTCGTATGTATCTTGCAACTCATCAACACAACTGACTTCCTTTCAAAAAAATAATCAAGATGTTATTTGCTTATTATAAAAGATATTTTCCTTCTTTTCTTGGAGGGGGCCCAACCCAGATCAAAGAATGTACACTGATGAAAGCTCATCCGCAGCATGATTGTTTTGCAGAAACGTTCTTGCAGCACCTACATCCCTCTTGCGACTGCAGCCAATTTAAACTCGGTGTCACTAAAGCGTGGACAGTTTTCAGTTGCCAAGCCATGCAGTACTGTTACGCCTTTCTCCAAATCACTTGCCCTGTGATATACTAAATAGCACTCCTAAAATATAAGATCTTTTTTAGAAAAAAGCAAAAAAGCAAAGATGGGAAAATTACCCCTCTCAAGCTCTCTGGATTTATTTACTGCCCATTTCAAGTGTCACTAGTATTATCAAACTTTGGGACTTATTTAATTTTTCTTATCACTTTTACTCCGCTTCTCTAAAGGACAGCATCAAGTGACATCACTGATGTACTTGCAATAACCATGTCTTAGGCCACTCCATATTTCCACCATCCTAAACTAAAACAAACTTTTATTAGGTCTATCAGCATCTCCCTCTCAAGAGAGGAAAAATACAGAGCTACTAGATCAGTCATATTTGTGTTTAATTACGGACATGAATCAAACACAGCCCCATCTTAATGCAGTTTGTTTTAAAAACAAAGGGAATTAAACTCAATATGAGAGAGGCGTAAATGAGCAATTAACTATTACACTTTACTATTGGATATTTTAATGAAAAAAACATGTTCTCCATTGAAGTTATAATTGAAATCCAGACTAAGTTCTGGGCCAATGATATAACAGTCAAAGGCAGCATAAGGCAAGCTGTGCGTATCAACCTAATGACATTCAGAAGTACTCAGTCTCATCACGTTCAGGCGAAATAAGTAACAAGTCTTGAATGATTTAGGAACTTTTTTTTTTTTTTTTAAGTACTACAAATGCCAGAGTACTGAAGTCCAAGGCACTTGTTAGTTTAAAAAAAAGGAGCTGCTGAATAGACATGAATATAAAGCCATTTCGAGTTCACTGAAAATACTTGAGTCCTCACTGTTGAAGCGTGAGTTGAGTGGCTTAGAAATGTATTCTGTAGCCCAAAGTCTTCCAAAGAGAAATTAAAACATTATTTTTAAGAAACCCATTGGTTCCTTAGACAGCATTTTTGAATCTTTAGGTGTTCATAAAATGGTATTCGTGGTCAATATTAGTAATTCTTCAATGCAGCTTTTTCTTTCAGAAATTTGCGTGTATCTATAAATGGATTTGAAGAACATCCTCCCTCAAAGGAGCATCACCAGTTACTTCTCAGTGAGACTAAAGGGTGGCCGCAAGCTGTCAGGGCCCTGAAAAGGCGGGTTTGCCCTCAGAAAAGGCTTCAACTCCTTATGCAAATGACATCAACAGACAAGTATTTTGAACAGCTGCTGCAAAGAAAAGATTTGATGCTTCTGTTTTTAGCAGCCTAGGTCTTCAATGTGGTGTCTGTCCTGCGAGCTTCCTGAATAACTTCTCCACAGCAGAGACTGACCGCTCTTCCAGTATATGACATAAAACAGGATTTAATTTTAAACTGCTCTAAATAGTCTTCATGAGACTTCTGACGGTTTACTGAGGTAGATTTAAATCAAGCAAGACAAAAAAAATCTGAAGGTTTACTTGAGGGACGCAGCTTGACTTAACTGTAACTGAACCAAGTATATTTGCTTGTAATTTACTTGGAAACCTTGTTTTCTGCTTGCTAAGAAGAAACAAGTCTTTCATTCAGAGAACCCAAATTCAACTTCTAAGTGCAAACTCTTGATCCGTTTAACTAGAAGTTTCTATAGGTATTTCTTTACTTCTGCTTTTTTGCTACTTTCAATTGCATTTCTAAAAGAAACGTAAATGCAGCGTCAACTAGTGACGGTATGCCCTTACACAGGGCTGGGAGCTCAAATACACAGCATTTTAATGGGAATGTAGAAACACGCATACAGAACGTGACAAGAAAGGAAGCACAGATTACTCCAAGAAACTAATAAAAGCCTAACCTGACCTTGATATTTGCAGAGCCTGGGAAATCAGCAAAATGCCAACTCAGGTTCTAAGTGACCTTGTGCAAAGTAAACAGCTAGTCCATGTGGTATTTCAAAATTGAAAACTAGAAGTAGAAAAAGGGAACAGCCTTCAGCTCTTAGTGCTTTCTGCCCACTATGAAACTAGTTACTTCCCGTATGTTCCCCCTCAGAGAAGCTATAAGGAATAAAGTAGACCAGGCACGTGGGCTGCTTTGACTGATCCCCCTGCCAGCGCAGCAGGCACCGGACAGGGGCTCAGGGAGATTCTCCTTTGGCAAACACAGGATGCAGTGGCTCTGGGCCCCTCATGTCGTTGTACCTGTCCTCACTGATGAGAAACCGCTAGATTGTTCTCCTAGAGCTCTTATGATAAGAAGAAAAAATAAAGCCTGATTTAAAAGGTAAGGCAGCGTGTTAAATGAGTGCAACCCTACACTAAAGGAGCATTAAGCTCTAGACAAAGAAGAAACCCAAACAGCCACGCTGGGAAGCAACAACAGATGCATCCAAAAGCTGATCCTACTGGACCTTTTGCATAGACCCCAATTCCAAGACCTCCTCTTTGCATAAAACCCAATTCCAAGACAGGAAACCGGACTGATCCTACAGCTGAACGCAGGCAGGACTTTCTGCCAGTTCAGTTGGAGGTCTTCGTCTTTGGCAGACCATATTTTCCATAAAGGAGAAAGTTTTCTTGGCCTCTTAACAGCTCTCCAGCAGTAAAGACTGCTGATGCACAGCTGGAGCACCGGATGCCACAGCCTCTGGAGAGGAGATCTCACATACAATTTACGCACTAAAAGCATTTAGCAGGACGAAGGATGTAAATGCATTACTGTGCCTCGAAAACAGGGCTGGGAGGAGATCGCTGCATCCATTTCTCTCAAAATGATGACCACCACAGCACTGGACTCAGACTGAACTGGAAGTCAAAATATCTTAGGAGTTTGGTGATACCAGAAGGAAAAGGTAATTCGGTAAGAATCACAAACTGCGCCTGAAGTCTGTAAGAGACTCACTAGAAGATGAGCTTCAGGTTTCAAGGCACTTTTTCTGCCACCATCCTCTCAGTATCTCACAAGCAGCATGCCACTTGTCTCAGACTAGCACTGCCCTGTACAAAGATATTACCAGCTCCCATGGAAGGGCTACCCTGGAAACTGCAAAGCAGTATATTTAGGTAGAATCTTTCAGGAAGAGCAATTTATTTCACAAAGTATCGCAAAGATCGTTGTACAGTCTTTGAACATTAACTGTGTAGCTGAAGGAAGCACATCTCATTAGAGCTGTTTACTTTTTCCCTCTTTCAGAGCACTGCTAAGTCACAAGGTGAACAGCGACTTATCAAGGCTCAAGAACTGGCTCAGAGATAAGAAACGGTGTTTGGGTAAATGGCCACTTCCAATTACGGCAGAAGGTTAACCAGCACAACACCTCAGGGGACCGTACTGTTCCTTCCCATCTCTAGCCATCCATGCAGATGTTCAGTATGCCAGCAGGCAGACCATGTCTGTCTGGGGAAAGACATTTTTCAGTCCAGTCCTTTCCTGTAAGGCAAGGACAACGCCTATGTTGCTTGAGCAACCCAAAGCACTTTGTTCTGTTCGGTCAAAACATCAGTTTCCTCAAGTTATTTTGCACGACTCCTTAGTAAATGGAAAAGCGTAGGGAAAATAGTGTAGAACCATCGGGAATTCTAATAAAATGGCATTTGTGAAAAAATACTTAACCCCCATGTTTTTGAATTGTGCATTTGTAAAAACATTCAATTAATCTTTAACCCACAAAATTATTCTTACCCCTTGAAAAAGCTAAGTTACAATTAATGAATACATACAGGCACTGGAGCATCTAATTAGTGACCTGGAAGATGAACAGTAGGCAGCAATATCTTTAACAAAATAATATTTATATTATCCAAGAAGAAGCCAGAGAACCTCAGAGAGATTCAACCAAGTGAGGTCACTGGGTAGTACAACAGCAGACATGGTTTGATGCAACAAATGGAAAATGAAACAGAAAAGGAAACAGGCTTCTTGTTGAAAGGTTGAGTTAGACACTCCTTGAGGAAAGACTTCGGCTCCCCTGGAAGAGTTCAGTGGGGACTTCTACACAACCCACAGCTCTCATCAACAAAATAATATCACCGATGAGATATTTGACCACAAGGAAGAATAACTAATGCAGACGGCTGTATAAGAGCAGTGGCACAGCCTCAGCCTACGAACACGCTTCGCAGCACTGAAGCCACCACCTCTTCACAAAGAGGCTGAAACTGGGGTAGAGGTCGGAGTCCAGCAGAGCGGCTGAAGAGAAGCATTTCATAAGAGACTCACAAAGTAAATATTACCGAGAAAGACCGATTATGATACAAGTACAATACAACAGTTATCGCAAGGAAGATCAAATGTTTTCTTCTGTGTATTTTGCCATGTGCTGTATTTTGCTTTACTGACACAAGGTATCATCGAAGCAAAGAACTTCAAACTTCTCTAAAAGAGGTGGTGTCTTTACACAGACAAGAGCGTACCGAGCAACCAACAGGCAATGCTGACAGAAATGGATCTCACACACGTGATGTCCAAGTCACATCCAAATTCCAGACCCTCTGATGAGACCACCTCAACAGCTTCCTGTGCAAAATCTGATGAACATGACTGCTACTTTCAGCTTCGAGGACAGCTTCAGGCACACGCAGGAATTCAATGGACTATGCTGTCGATATCTGCGAAATGTCTCCCCATTTGCATGGGTTTAGTAAAGATCTTTCCTTTTTAAGTACTGAAAAAACGGCTCAGGCCAAATACTTTTTCCCTTGTAAAAGCAAGGGGCATCACAGTCCTGAAAAAATATTCCTTCCCAAGGATCTCACGGCATCTTGCTTCCCTTCGAAATACACAACCACAGAGCAGGAAAGCAGTAACAACCACTTCCAAATTTCAGGTGGGGTTTTCTTTGTTTTGATGTTTTCTGTATTTTGTTTTGTTTTTATTTAGATCTTCCTCTTGAAGAATGTCAAACAACATCCAACATATCATAAAATGTAAGAGGGTAATATAGAATTTGAACAACTGAAGATCAATCTCTACAATTGTAGTGAGCAAACATCTGTGTTTATTTTAGACTAATATGATGGGGGAAACAGTTTAATTTCATAACCGCACTAGGAAGCATGTACTGGAACTAATGGGCTTTTACAAGGGATTTTACAGCCTCCAAATACAAAACTCTGGGCTTTAGGAGAGTTATGCATGCCCTGATCCACCAAGCACTGCCTGAAATCACTCTGCAGACTACTGGGGAAGGAGGGCCACTCGGACAGAGCTCCTCAGAGGCAGCATTACAGATGAACAGAACAGCATTCAAGAAAGATGACTGGTGCACTAATAGACTGGTTTAATATGGCAGAGGCTGATGAAATGACTGGGTACAGCGCCAAGATAGAGAAGTGATCAAAAGGAAATACACATCACCAAGCTACACTTCATTCTGCCTTTCTCTTAAGCTCCTCTGGAAAATCCAGTAAACCAGGGAAATCCCTAACAAGCAGAAAGTCCTGCAGGGCAAAACAATGACGGAAGCTAAACCTTGCAATAAAGGCTTCATATTCTCCAGCTAGCTCAGCAACGCATCTTTATTAATTACCCAAAGACAAATCACCTCGTTCCAAGGATGATGGAAGGGGCAGAAACTGCCAGAAACAAGGCAGCTGCAGATAAAACAACTGTTAGCTATTAGCCTGGTCTCAGAGCACACATGCACCAACCCAGACTCGGAGTGGTCTAGTCTATTTTGTTTTACAGCCAAACACATGCAAGATGTACTGAAAGCTTAAGACAACTCCACAAGAGATTATTTGGCACATCTGATCACAAAGAGCGTTTCCCAGGCTGGAAAGTCACCAAAGGCACAATGGAAGAGGCAGTAGCATGGACTAAATCAGATGCTGTCGTTCTGTCATCGGATCAATCCGGCTGTTAACACCTGAGGTGTTTTATTACAGCTACCTCCTCACCAACGCTTGCTATTGGGAAACAAAAACCAGCAGGCAACAAACTGGAAGTCATGTACCTTTTCCAGAATTCACGCTGGATGAAGTACAAATGGTGTCAATTTGAAGCCTATGAAATCAGTCTGCTCCACACTACACTGGAACAGGCATCACAAGAACACCAACATCCAGGATAAAGTCTGTTCACATCTGATGCTTCAAATCATTTGTACGCCCAAGTTAGAGCTGCCAGCTCTGGAACCTGCCCACATGCTCCCTTCTCCCTTTGTATCTGCCAATTCAAACGTGAAGGAAGAAAAAGAATCATAATCCCTCTTGGCCTCTTTCATAGAGCTGCCTCTTGGAGATCCCGATGATAGTGACAGCAAATCACCGACCAACGTGCCAAGTTTGGCAGAGTCAGATCTCAGCTAGCACCCAACAAGCTTCAGTGCTTTTTAATACAAGTTTGGAAAAGCACCCAAAAGTCCACCATCGCCGCGCAACTGGAAAAGGCAACCAGGCAGGAGTCTGACCCGGCCTCCCTGTGCCACCACAAAGGTGAGCACTGCTCCGTGCACATCAGCCAGAACAAGAGTGAAACCCTGGCAACATTCCCTGGCAGGTGATACTACTTTCTAGAAAGTAAAAAGGTTGTATATTTTGTCATTTAGGAGACAAGATTATGATCCACGTCAGAGTCTGCTCCACCAAATTTCAAGCCTTTTAATATTTTTTCCCCCAACACTAAGCATGGCTCGTTACTGTACACTTTCTAATACGGCAGCTGAGGAAAGTGGTGTTCAGCAAAGAAAGTCTCAAAAAGAAAATACCAGAGCATACGACCTTACATAAAAGTGTTAAACATTAGCCTTTTGATGTTTATCCTCCCTTTTTAGCAAAGAAAAGTCACGTCGGCCCAGAGTTTAAGGCTGGGATTTTCAAAGAAAACGAAGGTAGAGAGCAAATACTGCTCTAATTAAATAGGAATCGAATCCTTAACTCCCCTGTTTGAAAATTCCTGCCTAAAGCTCTGCAGAAAGAGTAACTCTTGTGCTAGTGTTAAAGAGCATATGACCAAGCTAGCAGCTATTTTAATTAAAAAGCATTGCCCTGCTGCCTGAAGAGCTTTTCTGCTCAAGACAAACATTTGCTTCTTAAGCTAGCTTCCAGTGCTGGAGTTATTTGGTGGAGTCAGCTGTTAACACACTGTGCTTTCCTTGAGACAAAAGTCTCCTGGATTTTAAAACACACAGTTCTCTGGAGCCCCCTTTTCAGGCAAAAACAAAGCCTAAACAAACACACTTGCCATGGGAGTCTCACCCTCAGGGACAGAAATGAAGGAGGCAAACAGGCCAAGCCTGCAGTGCAGCAGGATAATGCTGGCCTTCCAGAATTTGCTTGAGCACGGACATGGCATGTCCCCCACACCCGTCCCACAGCTCCCAGTGCAGCACTTCTGGAGAAAACAGTGCAAAGGACTAAACTGGATGGAGGACACAAAAACTCTGTTGTGCTTGGTGAAAGGTGACCTGGGACAGACTCACGCTGATCCTCCAAAACTTCCCACAGCTAAGCAGGAGTCTTCCTCGGCCAAGCCAAACACACACATTGACAGCACTTTATGTTACTCACTTTAATACCCAAAGTCTTCCTGACACAAAGCTGCATAGGCTAGATTAACACAGCCAACAGGTGCATTTTAAAGGCAGCCTTGTTTCTTCATCTGAATTGTAGTCTGGAATAACTGAGCAGCCCTTAAAGCCTCACTCTCACCACCTCCTCGCAAGGACACCCTAACCTTTCACGCAGCCTTGCAGCCCTGGACTGCCATTGCTTTCTCTCTACCAGCTCACCCATGAGACCTCTCCATGAATTTTAATTCCTGATCCCAAGCAAACAAACAAAAAAAGGCAGCTGGATAGGAATTTTTGCTAGATTAGTGAGTTAAAGTGCCTCACTCCAACAAAGACCAGAGCCAGCCCAGAGAAAGGGGAAGGGTGCCTAGGAGCAGGGAGAGAAGGCAAAGACACTCGGACAGCAGCAAGCCATCCAGTTTGTTTAACTATTGCAAAACAGCAGCAGAAAGCAGTCTTTTACGTGTCACAAACATGACCCAGGATTTTGGGCTAATTTTAACTCAAATCACACCTGCAGTATACCAAGCTCTCTGGCCTGCCAGGCACGTAAGAACAGACTTCAGTCTTTCACAAAAGCCTCTCTGTCTATTTCCAAGAAATCTGCAACACTGTGCCCTGCGAGGACACAACAAACATCAGCCCTGACAAAGGATGTAGCCCAGGACAAGATAAAGTGATCCTTAAACAAAACAAAAAAAATCAGCTAACATTCAACAGCAGAAGAGATCTGGAGCAGCTTCCCCAAGACACATCCAAGATCATCTTGCCAGTTACAGATTGAGGCAGCTGACAATCATTATAACCATATGAAATACAAGAACTCTGAAGGTGACAAAAACATTAGTAACAGCAGGAATTTCCCGTGGTTGTCTTTGAAAAGCAAGATTTTATCTTTCCGGAAAAAACAGCACATGAGAAAGAGAAGGCACACACATCAACAAAGGAGCAGTGAGCTCTGTTAGAAGAGTAGGAAATGAGATGGAGAGCAAACGGTTTCTCAAAAGCTGGATTCTAGTACCAAACAGAAGAAGTTAGAAAAAAATGCATGCTTGTGTAGTGCAGCCTGCCACCTGTCAAAGAACCACAAGAGGCAGATGGTTACCAAAAGGAATTGCAACAGATTCCGTTTCAGTAAAGGATGCTTTGATATCTCTTTACACAAAATTGTTCTTCACTGGATGGAGTACAGCTTCTTGATTCTTCCTGATTTTTCTAACACGAAGCGAGAATGGTTTCCTCAATGACATGAAGCACAAATCACGCTAACAAACGTGATAGATCTTCATCCATGGTGCAAAGATTAAACAAACACTGAAACAAACAGACCAATTTAAACTTTCCCAGGATTGCTTGACAAGTGTTAGCAACAAAAGACTCCACAAGAACTGTTATGAAGATGGCACATCTACAAAGTAAAAATGTTTTTATAAAATTTAACATCCTTTTGCTTTTGACTGATGCTTGCTTACAAGCACACGGCTCTGGGCCTTATTTTTTATTTATTTTTAAACAGCACACAATGTCCTGTGAACTCAAGGTCTCATTGGAGGCTTCTGATTTCCTGAAGTGTTGACTTTGTTTTACACTGCTGTGCTACAAGTATTTATCAGGAGAGACTCTATAAGAGTTGTTTGTTCAGTTCTCCCCTCTTCTCTAACCTTAGTGATGATTTACAATGTTATAAACCATGTTTGTGCAAAAGATGGACCTGCTCTTATAGTATATTTCCTTATTGCTGAGTAACTTGTTTTTATTGTAGCTCTGTCAGAATCAGCTGCAGTTTAGCCTTGGGAAACAGGCACCTCTCTCCAAACTATCCTAGGGATCCACCTCCCTTCCCTAGTGCGTGCCCGGCCTCAGTGTCACACCTCGTGTCTCCGTACACTGTTATATTGCATCTTTGTGGTCTCTCACTGAAGATGCAGGAAAGGGATTGAAGTGCATTCAAAGAAAGCTTCTTTTAAGAAAATACACTTTGGGGGTGTCACAGAACATCATCACTTGGCCGCACATTTAATGGGCAAAAGGAAAATTACAGATACTATAAATTAATTCTTAAAGACAGGCTTGCCAAGAGGTTTTCGGCATACACGCTTTCAAGCAGAGCAGCTTAGAGAAAGCCCCAAATACAGCCCTTCATCGCCATTGTTAGCCATCAGCCTCCCCAAAACACTCAGGCCAGCAGTAACACTGCAGGGGAACGGTTATCACCAAGGCATCCTGCGGACAAGGGCACCGTGCTACTGCCTTGCTTATGTCAAACACGGTGACATGAACACGCATAGCTGCTTCCGAGCTTACTCATGTTTTAGCTCAAACACCAAAATGGTGCTGTGCATTTTGGACAAGATAGTTCAATTCCCCAACGGCTCTAATGCTCATAGTTCAAGCAGCCAAACTGTTGTTTTCTGAACTGTGACACCAGTTTTAGCTCCCAATTGACCTGAGCCTTGAAGTCTAGGAAGTCAATGGCCTTGAGAAGACATTATCTAAAGCCACTGCTGCACTGATAATCTTAACTTCGCCATAAACGCAGGAAATTCTCAGAAAAAGCATTCCACTAAATTGTTTTATAAAGCCATGGGAACACAAAACTGGGGGACTGCCTCTCTTTCCAGGGTTTCACAGGAGGGAAGCATCCTTCACGTGTAAGATTTTCTGAAGAGCCTGCGCAGACAAGAGACAGACAGCACAAGACTAGGCCACAACATGGGTCCAATGATTTTTCCCCCTACGTTAGAGCCCATAAAGAGGTACAGAGTGGGAACAACTAACTGCGCTGCAAAGAGCTTCAGTGGTTAATCAGAGAGACAATCTACCACAAAACCAAAGAGAATCACAACCTGTTACCACCAAGGTCTCTTCCAGGTGAGTTGCAGAAGGCATCCCCAGTGAACAGCAGCCACCCACCCAAATCCTGCGAGCCAGGCTACATTTATGATACCTCCACAAATCACAGTAATCCCTCATAAATGTTAAGCTCACGCTGTAAACGCTCATGGTCCATTATCTCCTCTGTGCTTCAGGAATAATCCCGAGACTGATTTACTACTGACATGTTAGAAGACATAACAGGGTTTATAATTCCTGCAGCGTGAAGCAGTATTTCAGGGGTCACTGAAGGGTTGCTGGCTCTGCACCCAAACTCTCTTCAGGTTTTCCTTTGCAGGAAACCTGAACAACATTTAGACATTGAGGCAGTATAGAAGAAAGGGTATTTGCTCATCGAAGGGAGGACTCATTTTCTCCCATTTATACCAGGTTTCAGAGAGCTATGCAAGCCATGAGTGGTGCATTTCCCTCTCTTATGTGGTTTCACCTTTAAAATTGTGTATTCTTAAGTGAAGTTAATGAGGGTTCTTAATTGGCAGGCCTCCTTGGCAGTTAATGACAAGTTTATAATGAGAATGATGCTCTCTGCGAAGAAAAGCTAAAACAACATGAAACCTTTGGTCTCTAGTAGTCAAACTCTTCACACAAAGTTTGTCTGAGCTACCATTCACTGCAGATGTTCTGGTTTCAAACATTATTTTCTAGATGCAGAGAAGATTGTACTAGAAGTTCTTCAGAACCAGGAGTTCATTCAGGCTTATGCTCCGAGGCAAAATACCTTAGTTTACTTAATAAAAGGAAAACTGCATGTTAAGTCCATGCCTCAATGTTTTAGGGTTGATCCTTTTCCTATAATTCTGAAAAAAAAAAAAATAAATGGCAAAGCTGAACCCAACTGAAAAAGTGTGCCAGCTAAGAATGACTAAAAAATAAAAAACCCAAACCGGAGGTATTTGTTTATTTTTGAGGTATAGAGACATTTTGTGACTAGAGATGACACTGAATTTCCTGTAAGCTGCTTCCTTACATCATGCATAATGGTTTCTTGAAATTCACATTTCCCCCCCACCTCCCCAGACACACTCAGAGTAAAACAGACTCATTTATGAAGCAAAAGTAGCTTTGTTAGTTGGAGAACTCCAGATAAGAATCAGCACAGTAGGCAAATAGAAGCAAAAACATAAGCTGCCCATGCACAAGCTTCTCTTCCCTTCCTTTCTCCCACCTATGCCTTCCTCCAGTTTAGCCCTTTTCTTTAGCAGCATTACCATTATCTACACAAGGATCATTACCCCCATTAAAAATGCCCCCAAATGTGTCAAAGCACCACAAATGCACACAATTGTAATAGGAAAAGCCATGCTCTGTACTTCTGTGAAATATACATCCTCTCACAAACTAATCCATACAAGCAGAAGTGCAACTCAGAGTCGCACTGCATGGCAGCTCAAGACCCACACAATTTGTCTGTAAAAGTCACATGCATGTAAGCCTGTACCACTGAGCAGTGCAGTGGGAAATTGCCTCGTTTTGTGGTGGCTTTGATGTAAGCAATCTTCTGAAGGATTCACTGACATCTGTCCCCCAGACTGCAGAACAAGGTACAGATGTGAACTACATTCAGCCATTTGCAACTTGAGTCGTATGTTGAGTGAAGGCCAGAAATCCTGCATTTCATTACGGTAAAGTGTGTGTTCTCCATGGTACATACCTGTCCACTGGGGTGGGCAGCGGCAGTTGTACGTGTTCACACCGTCCACGCATATACCCCCGTTTTGGCAGTTGTGATTTGGGCAGTCATCCACGTTCCGCTCACAGATGCTCCCCTCAAAACCTGAACAAAGCACAAACAGCAGAGTGAAACGGGCTTCTCAGAATCTTTTGAAACGAATTCCTCTTCTATGCAGCTTCCCCCACAAACCTCATTTTTGTTTGTTTTTCTTAAAGACCTGTCCTGTTAACCTAATCCTGATGAATCTCCACATAGCAAGCTGGCCAGAGACATCACTGAACACCTTTGCATGCAGGTCAGATTACACAGTCAGAGCACCAGGACAAGCTCTTCCCATGGCAAAAAAGTAGCTGGTGTTCATTTTGTGAACCTCTCAGGATTGTTCACGTGCTTTGGCTACGTCAAGGTAAGATCACCCACGCTTTGAAAATTCAGCTTCCAAATTCCTCATTTGGCCTTCCTCAGCGTTAGGCAAATCAATCAATTAGTCACCACCCAAGCAATGCTGATAAGCTAAGCCCTGACTGAAAATGAGAAGAAACCAGACACCTTTCCCCAGTGAAAATCAAGGCTTAATGATCACAGTCACTCTGGCAAAATACCCCTTCTCCACCGTGGTAGAATTCCCTTTCCCTTCCAATAAGGGGAAGTAGGGATGTTAAGGAAGGGAGCTGTCAGTAATCCATCTTCCCCTCGATTTCACATTGCTGCTTTACCTCACGCTTCGTTAAACAAACCTGCCATTTCTGCTGGACGAGATAGCTATTTATCAAAGCACAAGTGGATGCATGCTAATGTGGATGAAGTAAATGATTCCAGAATGCATGCATTAATTCAAAACATCAGCTCTGCCTCTTCACTGCTTTGGAATGTAATATTAACATGACACAGCCCTCTCATCCCAAGCTATGCTTTAACCCCCCCTACGTTTGATGCCCTGTTCCAGACAGTTCCATAACATCTGCATCAAGTTACACAAGTCCTCTAAGCAACATCTGATCCAACACAGACCCTGCGATGTGGCAGATGAGGCTGAGACTGGAAAGCTCTGAAGCAACTTCTCCAGACTATGGCTACTCCCAAGAGACTCGAGATGATTCATACCCATTCCCACTTTCTCAACTCCTCCGGTAATACAGGTAAAGTCAGAAGCCTGGAGGAACACTGTTGCTAAGCCATATCGAATGGATCATGGTTCACCAGCAAGGAAGAACAGGCTCTGTGTAAGGCCACCGGCAGCGTTACCCTCTTTATTCGAAGCCCTTCTCACCTTCACCCAAGATCCTGCAAGCCTCATCGCAGTAGGGAAGGTTTAAACTAAGAAAATAAATGGTTAATCCAAATCAGCACAGCAACGCCTTCCTGGCAAAAACTGCTGAGGAACGACTACCAAGGAATACAATTAATAATCAAGTTACTATATTTAAAACTGTGCAACCACAAATGACCAAAGATTGAGCTGTAAAACACAGGAGTGTCCTATCAGCTTGTTTTTGAGCTTGAGGAGAATCATCCCACTGACCACAGATTGTGCTCATGCCAACAACGTGATCAGCATGGAAATGCACCCAGAACCGCAAGCTCAGAAGGGTTAAGTTCCTATCTTCTCAGCTTGGACAAGCCAAAGACCAGCCCTGCCTTCCAGTAGATAGGTTCCTGAGAGCAGGCACTTATTCAAGACCATCTCAGTGTACTGCAGGCAAAGAAAGTGGCTCATGGATTTTGCTCAATGAGAGCACAGAAGTCACCTCAACACTAAAACCTCCCCAAGCCACTTTCACCAGCTATACTAACATCTAATTGCTGGCCCTCAGGCTTCTCACACAAATGTAGAAAGCCGTTCATCCCACCCCCAAAGCAGGAGAATACCACTACAGACAGCAGAACAGAAAAAAAAGCAGCTAAAAAAAAAACAAAAAAAAAACACAATGCAGCAAAAGGTTCAAGAGAAATGTCACACATCCAAGCGAGCTCAGTCAGAAAAAAAAAGACATCTGCAAGGGAAATGAATCAGGAAGGGCTGAAATGGTAAAGATGACACTATTTTGAGTATACAGCTGAAGAAAACACAAGTTTCCTTTTTGGTAACGTCCCAACTCCCAAATCCCCTTTAAAATTCTTCTTACTCTAGAGAACAGCTTTGGCTTACTTTCAGACCATCGAAAAGCTGTAAAGGCAGGACTTTCACGTCGGTTTCAAGCCCAACATACTCTGCAGTATTGTGACCTGCCGAATTTGTAAATAAAGCTGGCCGAGGTTCACTTTCATTCTTCAGATCAGTCCTTCAGAGCCATGGCAGTTTGGGCCAACACACCTACACTGCACCACAACGTGCAAGAAGCTGCTGAGACACAAACCTTCTCCGGCAGGGTCCCGGGACCCAATTTTGCAGCTACGTCATCTGACTCTTGTCCAGAGAGCCAGAGAGTTCACTATTTGGGTGTATTTGGACACCTGACCCTGCTTCCTGCTCCCCCTGTGCTGGGAGCAGCATGTTGTCCTTTGCTTTCTCCCTCCCAAAGACTTTTGCTCTACATCTCTGAGCACGGCCAACTGCAGAATGAGAACCGCCAGGGGAAAAGCGTTCCCACTGTTAAAGGCATGCTCTTCCTCCTCTCGTACAGAGGGATACCAGCAGATAAGTTTACTCCTATGTCACCGGTGCTCCACAGCATTGAATCCAACTCCCTCCAAACCCTAAAGGCCTTCCCTTACTTCAACCTACAGATTGTGCAAGACCCATTAAGCATGGGGGCAGGACACCTGAACAGAAATACCGATTTACCACCAGATTCAGGGACTGAGGACGAGAAGTTAGCGATCTCCACGCTGGAACCGGCCTGCACCGTGCTATCGCACGAGGACGTTTCTGGGCAGAACCCCTCCCAGAGCCGCGGGCGGCGCCGGCTTCGCAGCGCGGTGGGTTCGATGCTCGGCGGCACCGCGGCACGAGGTTACTTCCTCTTCCCAGGAAGTGCTCCAGCTCTCGTAAACAGCCCGTTCTGGCCTGACAGACAGTTTCCTGAACAAGCCCTTGGAATTCCCTAGGGTCCTTATCTTAGTTAATGGGTAATTATTTTGATGGATAACAATGAATAATCACTTTCCCAGCTAAGAACTTCCTCTATTGACTTGTTTAACATTCCATTGAAGGTTAGATGCCAAAAAAACTCCTTTTTTGTCAAACATTTATAACCATGAGCTCATTCTTATATTTAAAGAGTTGTTAGTACTTCAGGTTAAGTCTGTTTCACAGGAGTATTTTTTTTACTACGACTTTCTATTATGATGACCTAACGTGCTTACATGTCTACGTGCTTGCCTTGAAATCAAAATAAATAATCAGCAAGGCCCAGAGGAAAAACAATTATGCTGGATGGTTAGAAAAAAAAGAAGTTACCTTTCACACAGATGTAACATTGACAGCACACATCTCTTCACTTACACTTGCCACCAAAAGCTGACTTCTCCTAATACACATGGCTTTATGAATTACCTAATGGAAGATTTGTGTAAACCCACGACAGAAATGGGAACCTGAGAACTGAGAAGCATCAGCTTGACTACACGGTATGTGAACAGCACTTGTGATACTGTAAAAATAATTTGTACAAGCTGCTGAGACGTGTAACTCCAGGTTGTGGGGTTCCTCTGTATTTTCAAGCTCTCATCCTTGAGCATCTATATTCACAAGAAAAATGAAATTCACTCAAACGCAGGCTTTTATGGGAAGCATGATCCCATTTCAGCACCCGGAGTAATTTAATTATGCCTAAATTGCTATTCCAGTGCAATCAGTTTCTTCAAAGTAGTTTCACAGGATGCAAAAATCATTTCAAAAGCCATTCCAGCAGTTCAAGCTGAAACTGCCTCCTGCCTCTATGACCTTAACACTGGTAACATCTTAAGGCAGTCCAAAAAGAAGCACTAGAGCAATTCCTTTTATAGTCACAGTATCATCAGCTCTGTTCCAATTCAGAGATGGAGTCTGAAGAGGAATTCCTAGTCCATAATCTTGGCACCGTCTTCCAGATGAGCAGGACTTGTTCACCTTTTCCCTGTGTGCAACAGGCCACCGATCCCAAAACTTCAGGAATTTCACGATGGATGCTTTATTCTAAGGGGGCAGAAATGGCTGGATGCCTTGCCTTTATCAAACGGTTTGATGTAAGCATTTTGGACTCTCCCACCTCTTTTTTTCCCCTCCTGTTTTTCAAATGTCTTGTTTTAAAAATGAAATTAGCAAAACCATATGGCCAGCTTTAGTGAATACAGGAAATACAGAAGTGAAGGTCCTCATAGCAAAACTAACTCACCCCCACAATACATTTTATATTGGAAGTCCAAAAAGGCAGCTAATAATCCAAACCATTTGTGAGCAGTGTGGGTGTGTAGCTGTTACTATAGTAATCTCATTTTCATTTCCTGACCATCATGTAGCCAGCCCACACACTTGTCTAAAGGAAAGTGTGCTCCTACCCAGACTCACATCCCTGCACGGGAGTCACAAAAGCAGACTGCCTTATCAGCAAAGGATCAAGTCCTTCAGTCTTCCTTTCCTCTTCCCCCCACAGTGACACTTCTGCATGAGATCTTGGATTTCTTGTACTGCTTAAAGAGAACCTAAGAAAATTCTGAAGTTTGATGATGGAAGTGATCAAGCTGTTAATCCAGAGATATCAAGACGACAATTTTGTTTTAAAATGAAAATGTCAGCTTTCATTTTTCATTGAAAGAGACGCAAACCAGAAAACAACTGTTGCTTACAGCATTTTCAAAGACCCTGTATGTTTAAACACTTTCTTCAAGCACAGCTAGAAACACTTGCTTTCACACAAACAATGATGATACAACCTTCTATTTTAAGATCAACTTTCCTAATTTTTTCAGAGTCACGTGCTTGCTCAGACTACCCTGAAATTTGTCGTGCATACCCCAGCTAAGGTTGGCACCATATATTTAAGGTCACTTGAGCTGACAATTCAAGACAAAGATCTCCAAAAAGTATTCTTTACAACTTAGGTTCTAAATACTCTTTCCACACATACTTATGACTCCAGCTAATCCTCATGAGAATGCAGTCAATTCAGCATTCATCCTAAACAGTATACAACAGCAACATCTTTCACATAAATAATAAAAGAAAAGCTCAAGGGAAGAAAGTTTAGTTTTCTAGATTACCACACACTAAGTGTTCATGTGCCAGACTGCAATACACTTAAGTGGAAGTCTAGTCAAAAGCATTTCCAAACATTCAGTTTCCCATGGACTGAATTACTCATTAAAAATATGAACCTAAAAAAAAAAAACCACCACACTTATGCAAAGAAAACTAGTGCTGCTCTGTGGTCGGTATGATACGTAGATGGGGGGAGCAGGGCAGGAGGAGACTGCCAGGGTCCCGGGCAGGTCATTTGTAGAGACAGATGCCCTTGGTGACTGGAGCACAGACTTGACAGACAGAATCAATACGGTCAGTCCATGGTACTGAGTAAGCATGTTATCTCTCCTGTGGATGAACTCAGAGAAACTAACAGCATCAGAAAGCAAGTAAATACAACTTACCTGGAGGTAAGTTACAGGACAAAAAGGGTATGGTGAGCTGGAAAATGTACCCTGTAAGATTTGGAAGAACTCGAGGGGAAAAGGAAAGGAATAGAAACTAGTGTGTTTTAGTGATAGAGACTGAGAATAAAGAGACAAACGTTCATTTTCATTCAAGCACTGATTTTAACTGTGACCCTCATTAGCACAAACAACCTCTTTCTGGGTGTTAACAGAATCTGGCATTCTAAATGACCTTGAATTGACATCACTTTTTACCTATTTGATTACCTCTGTTTCTCATTGAGTTCCAAAGAAATCTGTAATCTTCTGGCTGTGATCTAACCAATCCCATTGCTCACCCATCCACAACATTCCTCTCCCTTTCACAGTATGAAATACTAATACCCAGAAAGTAAGATTCCAGCCGAGCTCCCCACCTTGCTCAGATTTCTCCACTCAATCTTACAACAGTGTCACACATATACTCCAAGGGAGAAGTTTTCAGAAGAACATAGACAGGAACACAGTGACAAGGCTACAGAACCTAACACTTAGAATAAGTACCATTAATTTACCTGGCAGACAGTTGCACTCAAAGGTGAAGTCACTTGTTTGGTGACAAGTTCCTCCGTTCATACAGGGTGATGGTGAACATGGCACATAGGTGCTCTCGCAGCGATGCCCTGTATAGCCTGGCTTGCACTGGCATCGGTATGAACCGGGCACGTTGACACAGGTCCCCCCATGTTGACAAAGGCCTGAAGTGGCACATTCGTTCACATCTATCTCACACTTCTGGCCAGTGTAGCCAGACAGACAGATACAGGAGAACTTATTTCCCGATACTGTACAAGTACTTCCATTGGCACAAGGTTGAGATGTACAGGCATCGATCCATTGGCAATCCTTTCCTGTAAGATCAAGATGTAAGAAACTATTAATGGGGAAAAATAGTTCCATATTTCATGCTTCATGCTAACTCAAAATGGTTGGTGTACTACATCTTAATCTAAACCACACGTGGAAACTTAAATACATTTTTACAACATTTGAAACCAAATCAACTTGCTGATTAAAGTAGGAAGCCATTTTATTTGTAGGTTACCAGCAAGATATAGGATGGTGTTATTTATAAAAATAACCCATGACCTAAAATCATATCACACTGACATTCTTCTACTTTCCCTTCAAGAAAGGAAGGAGTGAGTTTCCATGCTTCTCCTCAGGCAAACAATTAAAAGTTTCCCATAGAAAGGTTTTGCTTGCCAAGTTTACTACTTTTTTTTTTTCTAGAAGGTAGACTATGAATTCAAAGTGTAACAGATTTGAGAATAGCTTCTACAGTCAGTTTTCCCATGTGGACAACCCCACAAGATTTAAATATCTTTCTGTTTATGTATAAAGGGTATGGAGTTTGACTCTCTCTCCCCACCCCCCCTTTTTTTTTTTTTTTTTTTTTGGTCATGAAGTCATCTGTACTTCCTCTCGTTTCCTGTGCTAGAGCTATTAAATTTGAGAGCACATTACAGCTGCCCCAGAACATTCTAGGACTGAGGAATTCACAAAAGAGGGGGTCCAACGGCACAAATGCAGAATCCCACCTGTGTAACCTGGAGGACAGACACACTCATATGTTTCCTGGCTGTGGGGATGACAAGTTCCTCCGTTCAGGCAGGGCTGGGACACAAAGCAGATGTGCGATTCGGAATACTGACAGTCCTCTCCCGTGAACCCTGGAGCACACTTGCAGGTAGCCTTTCCTATCAGAGACGTCGTTTCACAGGTTCCCCCATTCTTACAGGTATTGCTTTCACAGGGGTTTCTGTACTGACAGTAGTCTCCAAGAAAGCCTTCTCGGCACCTGCAATAGAGAAGAAATTACTTGTGGCACATTCACCTCAAGCCTCGGCGGTGTCCTGGGAAGATAACAAGAACAAAGTCCCGCCCCCATCTAAGCTCTCAGAATTTGCCATAAATAATAGTAATACTGAGCCCCAAATGCTAAGTTCATAGATGTAGCAGACGGGACCTTCCTCTGGGATTGAGGAATGTCAGTGAGACAAGTGACAACTTCAATTTGTAGTGAGAAATCATTCATTACAAAATAGTGAAGTACTGCATACAATCAGGGCTGCATTAACAGCAAGAACTTCTTCTTGCACTTCCTTTCAAAATTTCAGTAAAAACCCGAGTGCTCAAGAACTGCTGACTAACTCCTTGCACCTTTCCCCTTCTAATAAGTGCCCTTTTTCAGAATGAAATCCAGCAGACTAGGTAACAGGTATTAACGCCAGGTATTATCCATCTCCCAGAATATTTATAAAGCTTGTACAAATGCCGTGTCTGAGGGCCTCCAGATCCTCAGCAGATCTTTCTCCCCAGCACTCCCGTGAGACAGGAACACATTGTTATCCTCATGTTGATAAGTGAATCTGGGACCACGACATGCTGAAGCCTGCTCTCAACCAGCAACACAAGCACTGAAGTCAGGTCTCCCACGCCCCTGGCTCGCACCCCAACGACAAGGTCATTGTTCCTCCCTCTCCCACAGAAGAATGAATACACACATACTATCTATAACTAGGGCCATATTTTTATACAAAGATCTGTGATTGCAGAATAATTGTAGTTATTTCTCTCTAACCTAAACTTATGTCAATACAGCCTGGCTCTGCCTGTCAGCTGTAATCCATCTTTTAACTGGCCTTTGTACCACACATTTTCCATTGAATTTCCAGATTCAGGACCCAGGCGAGCAAGCCTGCAAGCACCTCCTTTGCCACCCACCTTTCCATTTGTTTCTTTCAGGTAGCGGGGAGCTGCAAGATGATATTCTGGACGAAAATACCACCTAACACATACAAAATGCAAGGGCTCGCTTGCTGTTTTTTCTGCAGCGCACAGCTGCATGCTTTAACTGCTAAGTAATCCAAGATACACACAGGCTGTGTAAGGGAACATCTATTTCACTGCAGAGACTTCAGAGGTGAAAATCGGTTATGCTTCCTTTCAGGACAGGATAGATGCAATTATGAAATCAAGGAGTTACTCAAGACTAAAGAGAGGAGATTCCGGCTCCAAGAAATGCACAAAGTCTCCAGTTAGCCCTAAGACAAGAATGTAACAGTGGAGAGACTGCCTCTTCCTTCAGCATTTAAAAACATGGTGGATTGAGAAACCTAACTGGATAGGCCTTAAAATTCCATGTAAATCAGAGAACAGTCATGAAGTTCTGTTTTCAGAGGGGCCATGCTACAGGGGCCTGCTCTCATTCCTCTTCTATCAACGAGTAACAAAGGAAAACATCAGTGCTGATCAAGCTTGAAGGTAAGAGAGAAGACAAGCTCTTGTCTTGACAGAGAGCAGCACAGACTGCTTAACAAGCTGGTCAGCAAAATGCATTTTAGCACTGCAAAGTCATACAGCTGAAACACAACATGGAGCATTCTCCCCAAAACCAGATGCTGATCTAGGAAAGAGAGACTTGCTCTCAGGGTTCTCAGTCAGCTGAACACCAATTTCTAGCACAATTTCTAGTTTACTCAGAAATACTTTAGGCGTACAGACAGCCAATACCAAGTAGGAGTAAGTGAGATTATGATACAGCTGATAATACTACAACCATTATCAAATCAGCTTCAGTGTCTGTTTCATGAAGGAGGAACTGAAGTGAATTCAAAGAAGCCAACAGTAATGATTAATAGAAAACTGTACACAATTAAAGGCTCAGGTGGCTCAGTCCCTTCCAAAGGGAGAAGGGAAGGAGTTAATCAAAGGCTCCAACTGCCCACAGAAACTAAGATTTAACAATAATTCACAGTCTAGAAGGCATGGGTATAACGAGACTTGGCAGTGAGAATTTCAAGCAAGATAAACCCCAATTAGAAATAGAACACACTTCACTTTCAGACGCTGACTTGCATACAGGCTCTCAGCAGTGGAAAGAAACAACTGGAACAACACATTTAAGGTTGCAGTGGAATTTCTCCATCATTCATGCTTGTTTAAAAGCACACCACGATTGGCTGCTTGCAGAAAGAGTATGCACGCTAGTTCAAACACAGCTATTCAGAGAGGTTATTATCTGAGTTACGCAAGAGGTCATTACTAGATGACCACAACTGTTTTTTCTCATGTAAAAATTTATTAACTAGCTTTAGCCATATGGCTAAAGCAACTAAGTCATATGTGCGTAATCATAATTTACCGTTCTCCACGCCCAAATTAGGCTCCTTTCACCATGCCTTAATACTTTCAACTTCGTACCCAAGAACAGACATGAAAGGAGAGTTTTTGCAGGGCAAGGCAGGATTAATAAAGTCACAGACGGTGAGTTCTGAGACAATGCCGTTTGCAGAATATCCCCTGCTTCTTGTGCCATCCTCGGTGCAACAGCTGCAGGCTCTCAGTCAGCACAAGCTGCTGCCACATCACACCAGAGGCAATCTTCGTGCATTCTGGGCCTAAACCGTGGCAGTTCTACAGGTTTGGCTTTGACATCCCAAATCCCTCATAGATGTGTGTTAGAAATCAGCCCAAACGCCAGCGGGCTACATCAGGGCCGCGCAGGAGCTGGATCAGACAGAAAGCTGGCACTCAGCAGCCGGGGCCGTGCCAGGAGCTGCAGGACGGCTTGCCTCCCACGGCACTCAGGCCCGCACGCGCTGCGCTGCCTGGCGAACTACAGCCAGATCACGTTTCTGGACGTCCACACACAGTTAACGAAGGGGTAAAGTCAAGTTGAACTTCAGTCCTGGAAGCTTATGAGATTTTGGGATAGGGATTTCTGGTTTTACCACAGCCAGGGAAGGGGGTCCGGGCAGCTCAGCCTCATTCAGTGGCACAGTGCGGTGGGACCCACAGCAGATGCAGGCTTTGCACATGTAGTCATGATTATCATGACAGAAAGAGCAACAAATCAGGGCTTCACAGAACCCCTCCTAGGACATCAGACAATCAGGAGGCTTCCAACACTCCTAACTGCTCCAACAAATACAAAATAAACCCAAACACAGCAAAAAGAAAAAAAAACGAAATGCCTTTTCATGGGGCACATTTAACTGCTGCCCCTAGGTAATGGGGAGGAGGGAGACAAAACACTGTAAGAGCATCGCAGGCACGCTGAGAAAAAACGAAAGCTGAGACCTAGGCTCCACGATGACACTTACAATCATCACCCACAAACAGCCCAGCACTTTGTACCTAACCATTCTGGTAGAAAGTTGAAGAGCACTCCAAGACCAGGCTTGTTCCAGTATCTTCTGAGGCTAATCAGAAGAACGTGAGCACATTCTCCAGCAAGGAACAGCAAAAGCTCTTTTAACTTAAGCTCTTTACATTTGGATAGGGCAAAACCTCAAAGAATATGCTAGACGAACATGCCTGCCTCCGTAAAGATGCTAAGTCAGGTATACACAGCCCTCATACCCACCATTTCGCTCTCCTGATTAAGGGCTCAATCACACAGTTATGCAACTTTCCCCTCCAGCAATTCACTGCAACCCTTTTTGAACATGAAAGAACAAAAAAAAAAACACACCAACAGTTCAGATTTTCAGCCATGTCTCCTGTCAACAACATTTCTAGGCACAAATACTAGTGATTTAGTTCTCAACGTTGGCGTAGACAAAACTGAGCATTTGCCCCTGATTCATGCTGGGCACCAAATTGTTTCTATAAATACAGAGGCAAACACTGAAAAAGCTGGGTCTAGAGTCCAGATTTCTTAAAGGATATGATTATCCTCCACTGTTCAGAATCTCAGCAGCAACTCCAGCTTCCCACTACCCCTGCTTAGTTCTCATCCCAACCTACTCTTTCAAGTTCTTTAGGAAGGGGAAAAAAAGCCACTTGTCTACAGAGCAGCTTAAAATTGTAGCAGCTTGTGTCAGCTCCAAATGACATGCTCAGAACAGGAAACCAAATCTTTTCCAAATAAAAGCCACTGTTTCTCCTCAGTTTTCCATCTAACACTCAGAAACAGAAACAGGAAGATTAAGTTTGCTCTGGCACTTTCTGGAAGGACATGAGCTCTCTTAACCTACTTCAACAGGAATTTAATCTTTTAAGAACAAATTTCACATACAACTTAATTCAAATCATGATTTCAAAAAGCTACAGAGTTTGAAATGGGAAAATGTCCTGTGGGCTGCATCAGCTATGCAGCTGCTTCTAATTAAAGCTTCTCCTTTACTCTCTCTGGGCTACTTTCCAGCACAAATACTTTAGTCAGAGCTCAACCCATTTTTTTTTTCCTCCTTTTCAGCTCCAGCCTGCATTTGCCTTAGCACAGGCTCTCATGGAGCTAAACAAGAGACGTAAAAACAAAATGAAGGTATTTATCCAAATCTGAAGTATCCCCATATCCACAGAACTCCATTCACTCTAACAATATAAAGTGAAAACAGGAGACTCACAAAAGCCGCATTTTTTGGCTCTTCAGCTACAAAACTACACAGAATTTACCTCCCAATATTTAGCTCTTCCTTTTAAAAAGCTGCTGGAAAATATTTCTGTTCTGCTGGAAAAACCTCCTCACCTGCCATACCCTATTTCCCTGCGCACGTTTGTTGGAATAGCCTCTTCAAATGCACCTTATAGGCCGTTTTAACCAGTCTACCAGATGTTCGACTTTCATGGGAGTTTCCTATTCAGGCCCAGTGATATCATCTGGAGATGCACAGAAGGAAGCAGATGGTTTTACTTTAGAGTGCGAAGGGAAGAATTTCCTCGCAGGCTCGCTTCTACCCCCATCAGCCCAACACTCCCTTCACTTTGATTGGAAGATGCCTCAACGGCGGGGAAAAAAATGCAGCCTGATGACTAACGTGAGAAGGGTCTCAACTATTTTGCTACAGATTTTAACCAGACTTCCCTCTGGCTCCCGGGTTCCGACTCCCACACCTACACCTCCTCTCAGGAGGGAGAACAGGATCCTCTGGTTAGCTTTGTAAGCGTTCCTTCCCATGTCTCAAGGCTCTCATTTATGCGTCATACTTTGAATGCAAACCATGGGATGGGACGGCCTCTCTGTTCTGCACTTAAAGCAGTACACAACCATTGTTTCTAGTCCACAGAAAGCACTTCTACAGCATTCAGCTCGGCTGTATACAAAGGAATAACAGCAGCTGAAGCTTGAACGAGCAACATTTAGTTCAGCGTTTTCTAACCATTTGAGCTCTGAACAGCTTTTGGTCTGCATGGGTAAATCACAACAGAAAGTTTTGATCGAGTGACTCAAGTCACCACTCTTCCCAGATTTGAAGCAGAGAAGTGTATGTACTCTCCCCTTTCTCCTCTGCCCTGGTCTCTAGGGCCTCCTTTAACTTCTAAAAGGAGACCGAAGGGAACAGGAAAGGGCAGCCCATTCTCAGAAAGGGACAACTTTTCAACTTCTGCATTTAGCCTCTTCTGGAAAACTCTCAGACCTCATCCTGCTACCAGGTCTCCTATGGGTATTCACCATTGACCAGTCTAGGAGTGATTAGTCCCTCAAGAACAATCCTGAGAAGATATCTGCTGCAGTCCCCAAAAGAGTCTTAGTCTAGGATTTTGTCTTCAGTCCCAGAAGTCCTCATAAATGAACTCTAACTCAGATCTAAGATGACCCATCTGGCAAGACAGGTAGGTCAAAATCCTGGTAGGGTGGCTGAAGTTACCCAAAGGGGTAGAATTGGGTTAGAAGCCCCTTACTGCCATGCTTGCCGCCTCTGAGTTTAGCATGCTTTGAGGTCCTCCTGTTGCCAATCTGCACGCAAGAGATAAAAACCCATACTGTGCAAATTAAAAGCATGCACAAACTTCAGCACATGGACAGAAAAAAAGACTGCTGGCCGGAGAGGCACAGAAATACACAGAGCTCCACACACCCCGACAGCTTTGAGCATAAGTTGTGTTGAGGGGCATAGCCCTTTTGGCATCAGCCTGCTTCAACATGTTTGACTAGGCGCACTACACAAGCCACAGTTACTACTGCACTTTTTACCATCAGGACCCAACAAAAGACATTAGCATTAAAACAGTACTTTAGGTACCAATATCCCTTCTGCACATACAAAGTGCAGCAGTCCCTAAAGTCAAAAATCCCATCTTAGAAGCCTATAAAACATGAGAAGTAGCAAGGCCCAGCTTCCTCCCCAAGGCTTGGAGCACCCCTGCCCCATCTCCTTTCCTTCCTACTTCTGCTTCTCTCCCTGGCACCGTCTTGCTTCTGCTCCCTGTCACTGGGGCACAGGGGAGGGAAGCTGGAAGAAGTCACAGCTGCGAAGAATGGGGAAACCAGCTAAGATATTCTCTTGCTTAAGGGCCCTGCCCCACACCGAGCACACAAGAGCATTGCCATCCAAGTCACCGCATCCACCTGCAGTGGAGCAGACTCCAGTGCTCAGAAAACAGCAGGCAGCGTAGCCAGCATCTCTGCTCTCTCCTTGTACTTGGAACGGCTGCCTGTACCCGCACCTTCTCAGCCTGCCTGCAATCACAAAAATATTGCAAGATAGCAGTACCATCCCCCAGGAGAAAAGGTTTTCCCATGATGTTCACAATTAGCATTAAGCAGCAAGATGTTATCCTGACTCTCCTGCTAGAAACAAGGGTATGCAAGAAGGTTCCCTCAAGCTTAACACCCTGGTGTGCAAAAGGCAGCCTAGAGATGCTTTGAGGAAAGAAAGAAAAAAACACTACGGTGTAACATCAAGCCAAACCACAAACTAAAACTGCTCTTTGCCAAAGCAGGACCCAGAAAGCTTGGAAGGACAGGTTCCCTTCATTCTGCTAAAGCACATTTTTACTTCTACAGCAGACACATCCACATTCCTTGGAGTAAGGTCTGCCTCCTCACCATACTACTCTCCAAATGAGTACAGAAAGAACTCTCAAGTAAAACTTCTGCCCTTGGAAGAAGCAAAACACAAGCATGTGTAATTTTCTAAATATAAAATCAAGGTCAAAGGTGGCCAGAAATTCTATCAAACAGTGCCACAAAATGACAGCCATGGGCCCGTAGCATCACCAGGGGAACTGAGCTACTTAAAGGGCACTCACAAGAGCAATCTGATAAAGATCCAGTTCTAATTTCCTTACAAGGGTCACAATCGATGTTCCCACAACAGAAGCCAGATGCACCGGAACAAAGCTAGTTTTCTGCTAACAAGCCTCCCTCTTTTAATGGAGGAGAGGCTACACAATTTTCTGACAAAGAAAGCTGCCACTCACTGCTTTGCCAAATATTTAGACTAGATGTTTTGCTTATCAGCACTCATGTCACCGATGTCTTATTCGCTACATATGATTACCTCTGATGCAAGTTCTCCTTCATTTGTTGCTCACTTGTTTCTTACAGACAGCAAGATTAACTAGATGGACTGACCACAAGCTAGAACAAACAACTTTGCCGAGAGGAGGTAGAGAAAGAGGAAGAGAGCCTACTGTAATAATCTACTGCCCAGCAAAGGAAGTACTGTAGAAAACTCGAAAAAAAAAGTGGAAGGGGTGGAGATTCAGCTAATCAGTGAGCTATCCTGAAGATCTACAAGCCAAGTCACTGGCCTTGTTAATAAGTTCAGTTTCCTGAACAAAACATATCTACTCTTACAGGCATCAAAAATTCAGAAAGTCATTTAGTTTACTACAACAGATAAAAAAGTTCCCCTATTCAGAGTTCCTCATCATGCAGGAACCAAAAAAAAAAAGTTAAAACCAAAACAGGATGCTAAGAATCAGCCTGCTAAAGGTAAAGTCTCCACAACTGAGGTTTTGGGGCTTTTTTTGGTTTGTTGCTTGTTTGTTGTTTCTTTTTTGGGGGGTTATTTTTCCTTCCTTTCTGCCAAAAATGTTCTTGAGCCACAACTAGAAAACAGACACACTTGTTTCTGTGTACTCTCAGCCCTTCCAGTTACTCTGGTGCCTGCAAAAGGACTGAGACATTATTTGAAGGAGGGGTTGGCTTAAGATCTGCATGACAACTGCATGAAAAGGAGGAAGGCGACAATAGAATTATAAATATCTCCATGTTCTAAAAAAATTAAGAGTGGTCAAATCTGCCACTGTGATAAGAGAAGTGTGTCAAGATCTGGACTGCACTACGAATACCAAAAAGGAAGTTAAACCCTCAGATGAACCAAGTAAACAGTTTAAGGCATGGTTAACAGGAACATGCAAGTTGGAGAAAATGTCCTTTGGAAGGTACAAGCAGCACCAACATCAATACCCATCTTGTTTATTACCTTCATCATGACCCACATACTTTGGCTCCACAGTCACACACTTACATACTGATCAGAAAGACCTACTAAGGTCACACAATTTCTTGTTTCAGTCTTAAAATGGGAAAGAAAAGCAGGAAAAAGTTACAACTTTTTTTCAGAAGGGCAGCTCATTTCTGTTGACAGCAACCTAAAGCAATAGAAAGGAAAAGCCTAGGAAACAGTAACAGCTAAAAAAAAGGGGGGGAACAACAAGATACATATTTGCCTTTTTATGGCCTTTCTGCATATCAGGGATTGATTTGAAACTGCGAAGAACCTTAAATAAGATTATGATTTGTGTGCCACAGCTGCAATTTAAGTACATCAAGTTTTGTGCACCATATTCACAGACAGAACTAATGAGTGCAGCTACGGAAGATGGATGTATAGGAGAGGGTGAAGAGCCAAGCCACGTGTTTGCTGAGCTAAATCAACATGACAAAATTCACTGATTTTGAAAGAATGTGAGCATTAAGGAAAGGATTTAGCGTGCCAGAAAATGGTACAACTTGCACTGAGGAAGTAAACACAGTTTAGAAAATAAATCCGTTTACTGCAGATGTAGTAAACAAGCCCTGCCCAACAAGTAAGATTTTATCTTTTCACAAAATAACTTCATTTTTAAGAATCTAAATAATGCAGTTAAAAAGATGAACTACATTTAAACAGATGTGATACCATTCTCCAGACATCATGTTCCTCTAAAGCTCTTGCTGATGATCAGTTTTCCATGCAACGACAAAGTGAAGGCACCATAAACGACAGCTTTCAACACTTCCCAAAATCAGTTACAGGAAAAAGATAAATGTGTTTGTTTGGCTTTTTTGTTTGTTTGTAGCTTCCATGTTTGTCACTTTCTAGCACATGGAAGGGAACTGTCACTCTTCAAAGCACAGAGTAGTTCCGAAAAAACTTGGAAGTATTTTGGGCTGATGTTCTATAAATTAACAAAAGCTGTTAAGACAGAGAGCAGGTTCTGACTTAACTTGTGCTTGCCTCTTATTGATTTAGCCTCTCTTCCTAACTAAAGGCAAAGAAATCAAATACTTAAAATCCAAACCCAAGAATATGAATGAGAACTCTAGATTTCTTACATTATATAAAGCTAACACAGAAGAACTAATGCACTAGCAAGAAACACAGACTTTGCTAAAACTGTTATGTTGAATGCACCTGATAAGAAAACCTTAAACCACATTTCCTTTCTTTTATGGACTATGAATGAAAGAACATTGACAATTCAAATGGTTAGAAATTAAGCCAACTTACTTGCAGTATCCTGTACCATTTTGATAAGGAATGCACTTTCCCTCATTAACACAAGGCTTGGAATCATCCATACACTGTAAAGCTGAAAGAAGAAAAAAAAAAAAAAACAATTCAGTAGCTGTACGTGTCAAGTCAAAGCTTCATTAATATATTTTGGGGAATTAACCCCTTAACTAAAAATTTTATACGACTGGAAGAAAACCAAAGACAATATCACATAGTTCAATTTAATCTTTGGCAGCATCAAAAGAGACAGACTGAAAGAACTATCAAATACAGATTTGTTCATCAGGCTACTAAATGCATCCAGAGTTTCTTTTAGGTAGATCGTCAAAGCCAAGCATGCAGTAATTTCCACAAGCTATACACAATCACTTCGGCACTTTCATATTTTGACTTTAGTGCCAGACAGTTACTACTTCCTGATCCAAATTTTATAATGAAATTCTCTGAAGAGGCAACAATTTCTAAAACTTCTTTCACAATAGCCTGTCTCGAAGTTTCTCCTTCCTTTCTGCTATCTCCAGAGATATTTGGCACTGGAACAGGGGCATCTGTCCCTCATAAGCTCCCCTGATACAAGTTTCTAGCAATCCAGGATCTGCTGCTACATCATTACTGTTGTGGTATTCTGATTTCTGTCAGGACTGTCTGAGAATAAATGAAAACATAAGAAACCTTAAAGTCTTCCAGCAAAGACTTGGGTATTCATAAAGAGTACATACTCTGAAGCTCAAACTTACCATTTTCAGCACTGTATTTTAAACAAGACATTATGTATGATACAGAATCATAGAATGGTTTGGGTTGGAAGGGACCTTAAAGACCACCCAGTTCCATCCCCTGCCATGGCCAGGGACACCTCCCACCAGCCCAGGTTGCCCAAAGCCCCATCCAGCCTGGCCCTGAACACCTCCAGGGATGGGGCATCCACAGCTTCTCAGGGCAGCCTGTGCCAGGGCCTCTCCACCCTCTGAATGAAGAATTTATCCCTAACCTCTAATCTAGATATACCCTCTTTTAGTTTAAAGCCATTCCCAATTGTCCTATCAATATCTGTCCATGTAAAATGTTGTTTTTTGTTTTTTATAAGCTCCCTTTAGCTCAGGGCTGGTCAATTTTTCTCCAGGTTTACAGGAAACTGTAGTGGCATCGATTCAGATGGAGTGACGCAGCCAGCACTCGTCCCTTTGCCAGGACCTGAAGCTGCATGCTGAGTTGTGGCCAGTTCTGAAGCAACCAGAAGGGCAAGAAACATGGAAACCCCACATGAGCAGAGAGCACTCTAGAGCCACAAAAGTTTAGTCAGTCCATCTGGACCAGAGTCTGCCATTTGAATAGCACTGAACCAATGGATAAAGCTGGAGGAATCAGAAGATCAGCGTCCCATCCTAACTTTACCCACATACCCAGAAGTCTCACACTCTTTTCAGCCTCCATTCCTCTCCCCTGCCCCTCCACACACACTTCCATGACATTACATACCTTATTTCAACAGCCTCACTGCATTTGGGAAAGCATTTGACCAATTTGAAGGCACCCAGAGGCACCAGTAATACCCAACCACTCAAACCGCCTGCTGCCGGGCAGATGGCTTACTCTTTTTTTTTTTTAAACAATGTTTTTTCCTTCCTGGAGAGGTATTCAGCTTTCCATTTATGTTTAGTAAGGGGAGCAAGGGAAAACAGGTCCAAACAGTCTCTGAAGCTCGCGCTCCAGTTGCGAAGGGACAGGCCCAGCTCTTGGGCCGCTTGGAACAGACGCCGGCTGCCACCACCCGGGGCTCCGTGGGTTATCTGTCCTTAACCTGGAGCATACGCTACAAGGCACACAGGGGCATTTCACACTCGCAGTCCTGACAGAACAGAGTGAAAGTAAGCCTGCTTGTCCCAGAAGGTGAACGATATTCCTCACAACATGGGTATGCCTGTTTTGCGCTAGCTTGGTTTCTGAACACAGGGCACTTCCATAGCGCTGCCTCTGCAGAGCTCTCAGGAAATGAACAAAATTCCACTCAGAGCCCCTTCCAGATAACCTCTGGGGTCAGGGTTACTAAGCGACAGAAATATTACCACAGATTTTCTAATGGTATTCCCCCCCGCAGCGGCCAAGCGCACCAGCACGGATTCGCACCTGCCCAACAAGTTTCATCCCATCTACCAGCAGCATCCACAAGCCTTCAGGCTTCGTCCGCTTCGGCCATACACCACGGGCACAGCAGTTTTCATGGCAAAAATGTGCTCCAGCGAGCACCGTTGGGTTATGCCGCATTCAACAGAAGCCACAAAAGTGCTTTTAATGGTTTGGGTGCCTCTTGCCACCTCCGCTACCCTAAGGAAACAGAGTCACGCCGCAATTTGGAGAACCAGGAGGGAGAGTTGCTCTTCTCACCTCGCTACGTTCACCTCCCTTTAGCTTTTATTTTTTAAGCCCATCAAGCCAGCGAAGCAAACACTCAGAGGATTATTTCTTTTGTGCCCAGGCTTTCAAACAGGATTTTGTAACCTCTTGGAGTGCCCGCGTCCCCGGTGATTTTGTAACCCTCATAGTAAAAGCTTAACTAGCACTTGGCCAGAGCCAGCCGCCAGCACAACCGCAGGGAGCAACAAGAAGGGGACAGCCTTCGGGTCCCAGCGAGGATCCGATTCAGTGATTCCAGCGTAGCTTGCTAAGCCAAGCACGGGTACAGCACAGAGGCTTTGGCAAAGTAATGATTAATTTTCTCCTGGTTTTTGACAAATTATTTTCGCCTTGAGCTGCTGTTTAACAGGTCATTAGACTACTAGTAGTCCCTAGAATTCCTTAACAGGGATAGAGTGAGTGGGGGATGCAGGCAGCTGAGTATGTATTGCATATGAAAATCTAGAACTGAACAAACCTAAGAAAGACAAAATGACTCTCTTGTACTTTTTCAACTTAAAAAATACTGAACATTGAAATGCGACTAAAACTGAAATTAATGTAAATGCAACAATATTCTAAAATGAATATTAAGAAGTAACGTGATCACTTCTCTTTTAAAATAGAAATCACACGGCAAATTGAGGGCTACAATTCTCATAGCAGAATTAGCACTTCTGTGCACAAAGCAGTCTTCCTGTATTTCATGATATCTTCACCAATTTCACAATACATGCAAAAACAAGGCATTTCAACATGACTTACTTCAAAAGCTCCTTCTCTCCTACTCTATAATGCCGTGCTCAAAAGTCAATAGTATCAGAAACCGTCTTCTACCTCAGCCAGCATAGAAAGTATGTGTTGCTACATCCATCAAGCTAACTGGAAGTATTTTACTGTGTACAGCATGAGAGGACACTCTTGAGAAGAAAATAATCGGCCGCTTCTCCAGCGCCCATATAAAGCATGCTGTCAAGGCTGGGTCTGAAGCACTGCTTTTGACTGTTCTCTTCTGTATTTAAAGAGAAAAAAAAAAAAAGCAAGGGGGAATTGTTTGCTGGATTTCTGGCCTTGCTCCAGCTTGCCGAAACAACCAGGATGGCCAGACCCTGGATTCGCCAAGGCTGAGTCCAAGCAGCAACATTTTGGGCGCCACACTGCCTCACCATTTCATCTAGCGCTTTGGGGCGCGCCGCGGGAGTATTGGGAAAGCACCCCATGACTATCAAGAGACTGGCTTAAGCCCTAATCACAAAGTGGACAGGCTACCACTTAGAGAGAGCAGTATCCAATTTCTAGTTTGCATTCTAGCCAAGTTTGAAAGGCCTCTCAGATGAGGGCTTTATGCGTGTCCGAGATGAATGCTATTAGCTATGTGACCCAGCCTAGAGTCCATACAAACCCTTGGAGCATGCCTGCACATAAAATACCAGGTTGGAATTTGCATCTAACAGGCCCACCAATATTCTCCACTCTACAGGCATACCACTGTTCTCCAAGGCCAGAGTGGAAAAACAGGTAGGTAGCTGCTGCCATAAACAAGCACAAGCAGAAAGTGTTACTCTCAGAGAAAAATAAATAAATAGATAACAGAAGTGCTGCGACTCTGAACATCTGAATCCACCTAAGCTCCCATTTAAATGGAAACAGTTTAGCCCAGGTTTAATCTTTTTTTTTTTTTTTTGGCTATAGAGACTGTTAAAGCAAAACTAGGAGGAAAAGTTACATTTCTGCCTCATTGTTCTTTAAGGATGCCAAGATGATGTGAAAGCTGTGATTTGGTTTCTATTCTTCATCTGCATACTAAAAATTCAGACTCCTTCCAGGCTAGAAAATTGAAAGAAATCATGAAGGTCTAACATCAGAAGCTCTAAGTGTCAGAGTTCAGCCTTTAAGAAAGAAGGCTGCCATAGGGAAACAGAGCCATAACCAGAGAAAATCTGCACGGGCTTTGCAGCAAGCACTAAAAGGAAAGCAAGGCCAATAAACTCTTCACCCACAAGTTCAGAGAAAGTCAAGCAGAAATAAAAACACAGAATACCAAAACAATTAATGCTGCGAGGAAGAGACGTTACGAAGCTGGTTTCCTGTAGCTCCGTGAAGTGTGGCCGATTATCCTGCATCGAAGATGCAGGCTCCGACCAAGAGCTTTGCTGCTAACAGGGGGAAGACTGATCTGACAGAGACCCCCCGACAGCTAACAGCAGGGCTGAGCTCACACTACCAACTCTCCCCATGGAAGGGTGCTGTAATGGTCTCTCTTCTTTCTGCCTGTAAGTTTTCCATTAAGTTTACAGGAACTCAGTACCTTAATGATCTAGACTCGTCCTATTTGGCTGGAACCCAGCTATAGGTACAGAGGCTGTCTTGGGGGAGACGGTTGAAGACAACCTACTTAACACACAGGAGAAAAGTCAGACTAAAAATAAAATGTTAGAAACCTGGAAGAAAACTAAAGGACAAAAGACGTTTTTGATAATCTTTCTGTACTTAGTGGGTTTACTGTCACAACTGACATTGACGAGAAACAGTCTGTCATTTTGAACATTACCCATTACAAGCCATGGGGAAGGAAAAGAAGGATTCAAAGCCACCAGGCAGCCGATACACAGCCAAGAGGATGCTCGGGGAATCACTTGGGGAAGATCAGGCATCAGCCAGGACAGAAACCCCAGCCAAGCTCCCCAACAAGGCGCCCCAAGTTCCAGGGGAGTGAAAACCAGCACCTGATCCCCTTCAGAAAAAAAGGGCTTGAAAGAAGAAGCCAAGAAAATGCTGAAGGAGGAAGCACAGTACCAGAGGAAGACTGGTAGCTCCTTTCCGAGGGGCAAAGTTCTTCCACAGTGGCAGCTGGCACCATGCAAACTGCAGAAACCGATGGCTCAAAAAGCTGGTAAGGAATACTAAACGCTGCACAAACGTGGAGAATACCCTAAGATAACCAAATTTTGGAGGAAAACCACAAAGGAGAGAGATAGCTAATTATGTTATTCACTAACCTCAAAAGATTACTGTTCAAATAAGATGAGGTACTGGGGGAAAAAAGCATTAATAAATAAGTATTAGCTGAAAATATTAAAATAACTTCTTGGGGAGCGAGGGGGGCACAGGGGGAGAAGGTACAGATCACCCCATTGCAGCCACACAGGGATAAAGAACTAGGAAAAACCCTTACCGTGAAAAAATGATAAAGCTTAATAATTCAGCTCAGATTTAGAAAATGTTAACATTTGGGGAATTTAAACAAGCTGAGCAGAAGGCTGCAGTTAAAGACAAAGCTTGTCTATGCTGCATGAAAATCATCTGTAAAAGTCAAAATGCTCTAAATCAAACTGACTATCACGAGATCGCCACTGTTTTTATCACAAAAGCCTGAAATAATTTTTTTTCTCAGCGTCTGAGGAGCTGAGCAGAGCTCAGAGGAGTGCAGAGGAACTCAGCCAGTGTCCTGCAGCTCTTGAGAGAGAAAACCCCAGTGTCTAAACTGGTTTCCTTCACCAGCTTCTCCAGACTCCATAGGAAAAGTGTAACAAAAAAAATGGGAGAGCATATGTTTAGGTGGATTTTGGAATAACAAGCCCATAAGAAATTTTGTTTTAGATTTAAAAAAAAAAAAAAAAATGAGCTCAAGCATCCAGGAACTGGCAAAAGCTACCAATTTGCCCTCTGAAGAGCAGTGCTGAGCACTGGTGCCCAAATTCACAGGTAGAACTGAAGTCTTCCTGTCCTTGAGGTCTCACACCAGGGAACAGTCAGACGACTAATTTCTATCGAACATTTGTGTGACACTTTTCCTGTTGAAGAGCTGAAGTTATAGCATAGATAAGCTGAAGTTATAGCATATATTGAATTCAGGATGAATTTGTAAAACAGCTCAAAAGTCTGCCAATCACATATTCCATTTTCCTCCACAGCTACTATTCCTTGCCTTCTCATATTTTCAGTTCTCCAAAGCCAAAATGCCTAAAATCAACAGCTGCAACATAAAACATTTAGTTAAAAAAAAGTTTTCAACAATAAAAACGTAGTGAAGGCATTTAAAGAGCTGAAGAGGTATTGGTGTTTCTATGGAAATCTGGCAGACAGAACCCATGCTTGCGTGTTCTCCATAGTCTCCCATCATTGTCCAGCACTAAATCTTTATTAATTTGAGCACTAAGAATGTCTGCCCCTGCCGAAATGCTGGGCCATTCCTTGTCCTTCCACCGCAGCCCGTGGTGATGTCAGAGAAACAAGATTAAGACTTGCTGCACGGAACAAACAGCAGACACCAGTGTCATTTTGAGATACAAAGCTCTTTTTTCATCCGCATGGAGTCTAAAAAAAGGACATGTGCCCTAGGAACAGACTATTTTCTAAACAGAATGAATGATTATTTCTGTAGCTCTCAGATGACTGGGTTTGGAACGATACAGGCGCTATTTCTTCTGGACGGGCACTGACAAGACACAGCCCTTGACTTCTGTTGGCGAGATGATTTCAGAATGAATGCACAGAAAAATAAGAATAAAAATACAGAAAGACTTCTAAGCGCAGATGCTTAGAAGAGTTTTTCTGTGTTGTGTTTTTTTCCCTCCAAGACAAATGACATTTCCTTAACGGGTCAGAATTAAATAATCACTGTATCATTCCTTGCATTGCAGTCATTACCCAAGAGTACAAATATAACGTCGCTTCCTTCAAGTTTGAAGTTACAGATCCCAACCCTTTGGTTTTCCTGTTATCTGAGATTCCCAAGCCCAGAAGAAAGAAGCTGTCAGCATCCTGCTGCTCTGCCTCAGCTTCTCCCAGTTCCAGAAAGGAGGCAGGTCCAAATCCCACCCGCCCAGACCATTACGACAACATTTCGATGGCCACATCCAGCCCAAAGGCTCAGATGCCTTTCACAACCCAGGCACCATTTGCGAAAATGGGAGGGGCCGGGCAGGACGGGATCACGTTGAAGGGAAATAGCAGCTTACTCTAACAGCAGCAAGACACCTAAAATAATAGGAATAGCTGTGGGAGGCAACAAGGGAGGTCAAACCAAACCAATCCACCTATTTGGAGAGATCTGAGTGCCAAACACAGCCAGAGGCGTGAGCCCTCTTTTCCCAAGGATTGAGGTCTTGAGAACATCAGCAAGAGCATCTTCACGTAATCCTGCGCTGACTAAGTAATGCCCTGCAGGAAGTGATGTGAGCGAGCCAGACGCTAATCAGGCTCCGTTTTGAAAGTCTAAATCAGCAACTTTGATAAGAACCTATTTGACACAGGAACACCTTCAAAAGGTCAAGTAAAACTTGCTGCTCAGCAACCCCCTACCGAATGAGCAGGCCAGCGCTGTCGGCATTACCTAGGGAGTCTTCCAAGGATCCCAAAGCGTGGTCCACATGGATGCGCTGCCTTTGGGGTGCTCTCAATCTCAAGGTACATGGTACAAGGTTCCTTAGAAACAAGGGCTGATGCCCAACTACAATGGGGTGAAATTGGGCTTGGCATAACTCAAATTTTTCACTCCACCAGTGACAAGGTTAATAGTGATGGTGGGTAATTAGGGTGGGCTTCACTAGCGCGGATTCCCGTTTCACCCATTCCCGTCTGATCAGACAAGGAACAAATCACTGCCATTAACAGTAATTAGCAGGAAAGTGTCCTCACCAAAAGCGCAGGTGTTCCCGCCCCACCCCGGCTTACTGCAGCTTCAACTGCAGGCTTTGACAAACCGAGGAGAAGCTCGACTGGAAAAGCAAGTTGCCGCGCCATTGGGCTCGCTCGATGAGGCAGCGCTGAGCAGTCCAACCCGCGGCGCTGAGGACATCCAGGAGCCTCCTATTTATTGACCAAGAGGGCTGACATCAGATACCTGCCGCTTCTTGCACAAGAGCATCGGGACAGTTGAGCGCGCACCTGAAAACGCCCTTTGGGTGACTTCGCCTTTCATTCATTCCGGCCACAGCTCCGCTCCCAGGGTTCAGGCCAGCGCCTCGGGAACACCTGGGGTGTCTCCAGCCGGGGGTTGCCCTCTCTGGCAGCCACCGCTCCTCCGGTGAGGAGAGGAGAAGACCCGAGCACGACGCCGCGAAGCCCCGCGGCCGGGGCCGGGCTGGGGCGGCCCGGCAGGCATCGCTGCCGCTGCTCCGCGCAGCACGAGGACCCGGGGGGGGGGGGGCCGGCGGCGCGCTGGGGCGCTGCCAGCATCGAGGCACGGTTTAAATAAGAGCTAAACGGGAGATTTCGCCTTGCCAAAGAAAATGAGCAATTCGCCCTCTTGCCGGCCTGCAGAAGCCGTCTGCGGCCGCAGCAGACCCAGGGCACGCCAGCCACACCGAGAACGCAGCGCTCCGAGCGTGCACCGCGCAAACCGGGCAGAGCCTCGAGGAGCCCTCCGCTGCTTTTTGGGGCAAACCTGGCAAACCGCGCGCAGGAAATGGCCTTTTTTTTTAAAAAAAAAATACATATACATATTTCGGCTGGTTTTTCCGCGCAGCCCGCCCGCCCGCCCGCCGCGGCACCGTGCCACCGCCGCCGGCCCCGCAGCGCCCCGAGGAGCCGGGGGGACCGCGCACGGGGCACCCGGCCCCCGCCGCTCCTCCCCCGCCGCCGGGACCCCTTCCCCTTCCCCTCCCGTCCCCTCGGGACTCACCGGCCGCCGGCTCGGCGCGGCTGAGCACGGCCAGCACCGTGCCGAGGAGGGCGGCGAGCGCCGGTCCCGCTCCGCGGGCCATGGCCACGGCCGGACCCGCACGGCACGGCACGGCGCGGAGGGATCCCGTCGCCGCACCGACCGACCGACCCCGCCGATGGCGCGCGGCGGAGGGACACGGCCGCACCGCGCCGCCCCCGCTTCCTTTCGCCACGCCCCCCCGCCCCGCCTGGCCACGCCCCGCCCCGCCTGGCCACGCCCTCTCGCCGCCAGGGGGCGCCCGCCCGTTTGGGAGGGGGGGGCGAGGCTGAGGGGGGCGGGCAGGGCACAAAATGGCGGCGCTGTGGGGGTGGGCAAGGGTGGGATGGGGAGAGGGTTGTGGGGACACGGATAGGGACATGGACAGGGATAGGGACATGGACAGGGATAGGGACAGGACCAGGGGCACGGACAGGGACACGGACAGGGACATGGACAGGGACATGGACACAGATAGGGACATGGACACCAACACAGACAGGGACACAGACAGGGACAGGGATGGAGGGCAAGGTCCACCCGCTGAGGCGCTGCCTCTGTGGGGTGGCCCCGTAAAGGCCTGGAGACTCTCTGACAAATTCATCTTGTCAAGCAGAGCAGCCGCGGCAGGCACGCACCCTCACAAAACGTGCACAAAGCACCACACGCCCTCGGTGGGATGTCACCCTGCGGGCTGCACCCGGGGGCAGCGCTGTCCCCGTCGCCTCACGGTCCCCTTCAGATGGCTCCAACGCCTCGGCCGGGGCCGGTGCTCCACCCGAAGCATCTCTGAGCAGTGGCAGCCCAGCATTTTGGTGCCCTTCCCGCGCGGGGTGGAGGCAGCTGCTGGGCAGGGGCCAGCGGGAAGCGAGAACCGAGAGTGGCTTTCACTGCCAGAGGTCGGCTCCGGTCTGAGTGGGAGTCCACGCGTCTGAGGAGCAGGTGTACGGGCTGACAGTCGTATTTCAGCCCCACGGCCTTGGAAAAGATAAATGCTCCCCAACAGGGTGGCAAAACGCAGGAGGAGACACGAATTCCCCCGGAGGAGGTTTGGGGAAGGCAGTGGAGTTGTAAAGCATGTGCTGTTACTGTAGGGAGTGCCTGGCTTCAACCTCAACGTCCCTTCCAGCCCTAAACCATCATTTAAAGCGTTAAAAATCCTTCTTCTGCGATTCCAGCTCCTCGCAGACTGAGAGCTCTTTGTGTGATGTGCTGACACGGCATGCTGGCCTGCGTCTCCTGCGAAGGGAGGATTGTGCCGAGCTCAGGGGAGAGAGGGGGGGCAGTGAATAAAGCCCAGTGTTTTCCCCCTTTAATTCACTGGGGCTCTGCGGCTCCTCCCAGGCACAGAGCTGGACTGTTACCGCTGCGCCACCACCACGGAAGGAGCCCAGCGATTTTTTCTTCGGGCAGCCTGCACGAAACCTCTCCCACCGCCTCACGCAGCCGCCAGAGCCTGCCGTCGCTCGTGGACAGGCAGCAGCGCCTTGCAGCTGGGTGGCTGTGACCGCTGTCAGGCGCCGTCTGCGGCGGTGCTCCTGGCTCGTCTGGCTCCCCCGAGCACCTCACGGCCGGGCTGCAGGCCGGACCTGGAGCACGCCCAGCCGCAGATGCGAGTAACGGCAGGGGCAGCTTCGCCCCTGCGATCGCGCTCGGCTGCGTCCGCAGGGTGTGGGGTGGAAGACGGTGTCCGAAAGGAGAGGCCGGGTGTTTGAGACGAAGCTGGGGAGTACAAACGTTCTGCATGTAAAAGCATGGATGGTAGCAAGTAGCACTTGAGAGAAAATGGTCACTAAAGGAGTTGGGAGGAGAGGAAAGAAAGGCAGGAATGTAACCAGAACAGGGAGGGCTTGGATTTGCTCTCCCTAATGTAGCTAATTCGGGAGGAATTCTGGTATTTCACCGAAGGCTGCAATTTCCAGCTCCCCCCAGCACGGAGCATTACTCATTATCCCAGACCTTGAAACGGGCAGCGCTCCCTCATCTGCATTTGGCTTGGCCTGACGGCAAGCTGCTCCTCCGAGCTGGGCCAGCATCTGCAGCGCGCCGGCAGCGCTCCCGGGGGCTGACACGGCCAGGCGGGCAGACAGCTCCACCTGAAACACGTGGCCACGGAGGGAAACCACGCAGGTCAGGGAAAGCTTCACGTCGCTCCTGCCTGCCGCGGGACATGGCTGGTTTCTCCCACCTCTCCCAGGAGCCCCAGCCAAGTCCTGGAGCAGAACACAGAGGCAGAGCAGAGGGCACACAGGCAGGTGTCCAGCTGAGTGCCCACGGCAAAGCTCCTGAAGCAGTTCCTCGTCGCAGAGGGCAGTGGGTCTGCCTCATTAAGCAACAAGCTGTTTGCACAGGAGTTAAAAATATGTCTCAGCATTGCTTCATCTTACACGCCCCGTTACAGTCCCATTAAGAACACCGTATGCAAATAAAGGTTCATCACGCAGGGAAACCCACCAGCAGAAGTAACCTGCGCTCCGCCCGCGGGCTGCAGACACCCAGCCTCACCGGCATGCCATTTGGCTCCCAGTTTCCCACCTGGAGAACACCAGTAACACCTCACTGGGTGCTGGGGACGGGAGGAGGAGGGCAGGGTCCCCGCGGGTGGCGGGCAGCTCGGAAAGCTGCGACGAGGCGAGCGGTGCCAGCCGAGGGATTAGCAGAGCTGAACAGAGGCAGATCCGCAGTGTCTCTATTTAAACGGCAGTGGCAATTAGGGAAATCCTGGCACTTTGGCTGACAAAGGCAGGGAGATCAAGCCGTCAGCGAGCCCCAGCCTCTGCCTTTGCAGCTGGGTGTGTTGCAAGTCTCACTCCAAAATGATTCCTGCTGCCTGCCCCGTAGAGCAGCGGCGTGCTCGTTTTGGTACCAGCGTCTGCAAGCTGCTCCTCAGCTCAAGCGCTCCTCATGCTTCCTGTGCCACCGCTTCAAAGCCAGCCGCCTGCGCTGGCCATCGACGGGTGGTCACCCTGGGGTGAGGGTGCTGGGCTGCCACCAGGTGGGCTGCGGGGCAGGTCCCAGCTCAGCATGATCCCCAGCAGCTGACCTCTCCCCAAAACAGGGAGAATGTGTCCTGCCACAGCCCGGGCTTGCTGGCCTGGGGGCGAGGACGTCTGCTGGGGATGTGGTGCTGGGCATGGTGCAGCCTCCAGGGAGCTGCTGGCAGAGGAGGGCCCACAGCCCAGGGTCCCTGCACCTGCTGCAAGGCACCTCCTGCCCACCGAGACCAGCTGGCTCGTAACTCTGAAACTGGGGGCACGCTGCCGTGCGGAAACGTGTGCCAGCACTGTCATGCTCACCTCAGCTCTCTCCGCAGCGTGCAAAATCTATTTAAGCCCGAGGTGCTTTTTGGTTGTCTGCACGCTAAGTGAGAGGTGCTTTGCCTTTTCCCCGGTCTGTACCTTGTAGGGATCACTGGTTTCACCAGCTTTGCAGGAACTCATTGTCTCCTTCAGAATAAATTGCGTTTTCCTGCACTAACCTTTCTGTGACATTGTTGGTGGTTCAGGCATTCAAACCTCAGCTCAGCACACACCCAAATGCCTGCCTTAAATCCCAGCACTTTATGCGCCCATATAAAAGTTCCCTTATTTTTACCTGCCCCTCTTTTGGGGGTCTTGAATTATACAGCCAAGCTTCCTCTTTTGCAACCAGACCTGGAACCCCGTTAAAATGAAAGCTGGGTTCTTGCTCAGTTACAAGACGTCAGCAACCAAGAGGCTTAAGAAAAACAGGAGGGAGAGAGCTTCCAACAAAATCCTGGGGGCTGGCAGCCTAGCCCTCGCACCGCAAATAGCTTGTCTTTGGCTCATCTGCTAACTGTTAAACCTCACATGACTTGGCTTTGGCGCTGATTATCTTACCTGCTAGGATTAAAAAGAAAAAAAGGAGAGAAAATTCCTGCGTGCAGCGGGCGGAGGGAGCCCCGCGCCCCGCAGGAATGCGCCGCGCGCCCCGAGCTGTTTGTGCCGCAGTTCAGTTAATCGCGTGGGGAATTTTGGCCGTCTGGCTCCCGGGCAGCGGCACTCGCTCCAGGAGCCCCGGGAATATTTATAACCAGCATGCCGGTGGGATCCTGTCCCAGCGGAGCTCTGCTGGTGCTGCTTTTACCAAAGTTGGTGACGTACGGGGTGGCTGCTAAACCCCTGGGACCTCCTCGTCCCCGGGCATGTGACGGAGTAAGAATTCACTTATTCGTGGTTACCACGAGCAGCCAGGGCTGTAATCGCAGGGGGCAGCACCCAGCACAGCCAGCCCCTTCCCAAACAGCCCCTAACGCAGCCGAAGGCCGTGGGGACAGGGCGCCAGTGGGTGTTTGTCCCTCGGCTCTGGGAGCCACACGCTCCCCAAGCTCCCTCGGGCTCCGCTGCCCAGCAGCAGGGACAAGCACAGGTCCCGCAGCAGAGGTCCCGGGGTCACCGAGTGAGCACATTTAGTTCTGCTCTTTTATGCAAATCCTGTGTCTGCTTCCATTTTCGGGGACCTGGGTGGTAGGTGGCGGGGAGGGCACGCTTTCAGCTCCGGGCCACGCTGGGGAGTCCCAGTCCCTGCGAGCATGGCTGGCGCACCAGGAGATGCAGCGTGCTGGGGCGGCGGGCAGCCCCCGGGGGGGTCTCCGGTGGGAGGCAGCGCTAGCAGCTAGCAGCAGCTCGACGTGGAGAAGGGGGGGAAAAGAAAAAAGAAATGACACAGGAAATGGGTTTATCATCTCTGAGCAGAGCGCCAGGGCTCAGCCGCAAGGGGTTTTACAAGCCATGATTCAAAATCACGCTGGGCTTCTCCCGGCAGCCGTCAGGGCAGAGAAACCCCCGTGGCGTGGGTCCCGGCGCCCTTCTCTGAGCCACGGCTCTGCAGATGCTGGGAGCTCCCCAGGACCCCTCCGACTTCTAATTTATCCCCTCCAGTGGCTTTGCTTGCTCATGCATGGCCACAGCTGGGGGCAGCCGCTGTAGGGCTTGGTGCTGCGTGCACGGCAAACCCCGGGGTACCCCACATCCCACAGGGGCACCCCACATCCCACAGGGGCACCCCACATCTCACAGGGGCACCCCACGTCCCAGTGGGGACCCCAACAGCACCTGAGCTGGGGAAAAAGTGGGGACAGGCTGGGGATGGGCGGTGGCACAGCTGCCCCAGATGGGTGAGGAGCTGGGGAGACGCGTGGGCAGCTCTCAAAGGCTGTCAGGGAAGCGTGGGCAGAGCACCACAGGGGACAGAGCCCACCTCTCCCCCGTGCTGGCTGCGGGGTCTTGGGAGCTGCTGGACCCCCGGGGACCCCCAGAGGGCTCAGGTTTGGGGGTAGCCCATGTCCTGCCCTGGGTTTGCTCAGGGTCGGGGTCCAGCCCAGCCGTGTCACCCTGGATGGAGAGGACGGGGCATTTTGGGGGGGTGATGGGGTGGTTTTGGGGGCACGCCAACCCAGGGAAGGTTGCTCTCAGCAGGCAGCTGCCCTTGGCCGGCCTCCAAGCCCGGCTGCGGCAGCACAGCGCCCTGCCATCGCCAGAGCCTTCATTTTCGGGCAGCAGAAAATAGACATCCTTCCTTTCTAAAGGTCACTTTGGCAGCAGAGCAAACAGTGAGGGGAGGGAGGGGAAGGCACCTTCCCGAGCCCACCAGCCCCACTCTGCGGGGCATCCCTCGCTGGCCCCACGGAGACAGAGCCCAGGGTGCCAATGGGCCCCTCAGCAATCCCCAAAGAAGGGAGGGCAAGGACTAGGTGCTGCGAGGGCCGGACCCAAGCCCTGGGTGCCACCAGGACGTTCAGTCACGGCAAAGCAGCTGCCAGAAACCATCTGAGGCCAAACACCCGATGACCCCGGAAAGATGCCAAATGTGTTTTGTTTTTTTTCTTTTTTCTCAGAACCTGTCTGAAAAAGGGTTTTGCAAGTGCAAGGATCGGGTTCAAAGCAGGGGAAGCAGCTGGTGCCCAAATAAACACAGAAACCAAAACCCTGCAGCACCCAAACCGCTGCTTTCTGGGAGCGGCGATGCTGAAGATGCTCCGCGGCCTGTGCCAGACGCAGCTGGTTTGTACGTGACAGCCACAGGGGCACAGGAGGAGGCAGGGGACAGGATTTGCAGGGCTAATGGGTGCCCAAGCACTAACTGCTGTCCCCACACGGGTCTCAGTCCTTCCCTGCCACACACCATGGCCTTCGCACTCCTGGAAGCAGTAAGTCAACCCCAGAACGGATTTTTTGGAGAAATCACTGGGGCCCAGCAATGCTGCGGGCCCCCGGGGAAGGCCGGGGCAGCGCAACAAGTTGGGGCACCCTCAGGAAGGATGCCAGCAGCGGCAGGGCTCCGCACCGCGCGGCAGCTCCGTGCAGGCACTGCCATCTGCAGGCTGCAGCTGCGGCCCTGCGCTGGCACTGACTGCTCAGGCTGCAGTGCACACGGGAGGGGAGCTGCGGGTTAACTACGGGGTCATCTTCACCCCCTTACGCCCCTGGAAGGAAGGGGAGCATCCTCCGGGATCATGGAAACACGAGACACGCTGCCGAGGGACTTTTCAGAAGCGTTTATTCCACGGCTGACAGTGGGGCTGCAGCGGGCAACTGCTGGCGGAGCTGCTGGTCACACCGCAGGAGCGTCACCCCCCGAGTGACAACGATCCAGGTACGGCCGGTGGCTGCCCACCTCCCGGCACCTCCACACAGACCGACACCACTGGGACAGCCACCCGGAAGGGACACCACGTGTAAGGATAAAAACGGTAATAATAAAGCAATCTACAACGTAAGACTTGGCATCATGCAGAAAACAGCTGATTTTAGCCTACGGGGCAGATCAGAGTTGCCAGGGGGACTGAAGGACGAGCGCTAACTGCTTCCCTGCCCATCCCACACGGTGCCAGGCTGGACAGTGCTCCCAGATCCCTACCAAGGGCAGGAAACGCTTCCAGGTCACAGTTTATACACCCAGAACTACACCAGAGTGTGCTTTTAAAAGGTGCCGGGGAACCCTGAACCTCTCTTGTGACAGTGCCTGCTTCTTACCACGTCAGAGACACTTGAGTGCAGAAAAGTGTGGAAAGGCCCGTAGGGTTTTGCTGTTTTTTAGTTCAAAGGAAAAAAAAGGCTGACAGATAAAACTGTACTCCTAGCACATGTGGACCAGCATCAAAAAATAATCACATTACACTGGAACTATATAGATTGGCCCATGAGAAAGTAGAGGTTATAAACTATTGCCCCACAATGATTTTTTCTTCACCTATAGTTTCAACTTCCCAAGTGAGGTAGGGAGAGGGTGACCAGAGGAAAAAAAGGTGGCATTTCCAAAGGATTCCACTGTTTTAAAGTTATCCTTTTGAATCCTTCATGTAAAGTTCAAGTCTTCTTTAAGGAAACACTGCCTTTTCTTCACAACATTCAGGGTTTTGCTTTTTTGGTTGCTTTGGGTGGAAGAGGGAGAAAGGAAACAAGCATTCCGGAGACGAAATGCTGGCAGGTTTGACACATTTTGGAAGGAAAGCGTAGTAAAGAGGAAGGAAGCAATGTAGTGAATCTGCAGATAGAAGGGAAAAAAACAGACAATGCTGACATAGTTTGCACTGTGCCCGCTTCAACAGCACTTGAGCTACACACCCTGTTTTTAATCACATGGAAACATACCGTTGTACACAGCTGCCAGGAGAGGGAAAGTGGACACTTACAAACCTGGAGTCTAATTTTGTAGGAATCGGTAATATTTCATTGCCTCTCCTAGTACTAGACAATGTATTTAAGGCATTATTTACCATCCAATTGTTCCTAAAGCAATTGAAAGTACATCAGAGACAGAAAACAACAGCTAGCTTGACAGAGGTGAAAGCTACTGTAATATGTACAAAGCAGTATTTGCCTTCAAACAGGGGAGTCGTCTTAAAAAAAGAAAAAAACAACCCCAAAAAAACACAGACCCAGATTCTAAAAAAGCAACCATTGCCAACACAAGGAATGTTCATTAGAGTCCAGTTCCCACTAGAGCTACTCAAGAGGAGGACGTCAAAGGTGATTATGCTAAACTGCACCGATTGACTGCTCCCAGAGCTCACCCCTCAGAGGGGTGCAGAACCTCGGGAGGTCAACCGCGACAGCACCCCAGTGCAAATTGCCTCAGAGGAAAAGCCTGTAGACAACAAGCCTTTACACCTACGGTTTAGGGTTCGCTAAGAAGTGTGGTACTCAGGTGCCACCTAACATTTTCAGGACACTCGCATAAAGGTGATGGTCCTGCGTGGATTCTAATGCACATCCCCCGTGACCGGTGTCCCGCACACACACCCATCTGCCGGGCCACCGGCTTTCCCTCTTCGTGTCAAAAGGAAGTCACAGCCACCAGAATCTCACATAGACGATCAGCATGATAAAAAACACAGCCACGGCCGCAAGTTTGGCGTAGGTGGAACGCATGTTCAGGTACTTCGCATCCTGGCGGTACTTCTTGGACAAGCTGGACAGGTTGTTGGCCTTGGAATCAAGAGCTGTCGGAAAGGGCAGAGAAATTAACGCAGATTAACCCAGCCAGATGATCCCCAAACGTTGGGGTAACTGACCAAGTGCCTCTGGAGCAGCTGAGACATCACACGGCAGCATGCTTTGTGCCTGTCTGCAGTGCTCTGGTGTTTGTCCTGAGAGCCACCGAGGTGGGGAGAACCCAGAGCCCGTTGCTCTTCCCAGGAACTAGGAAACCTTTCCCGCTGGTATGCTCTCCCCACCCAGCTGGCCACGTGGACAAGGAACCGTTCACCAAACAGCAGCCACTGACTGTACCTGAAAGTGCCTCTCCTCGCTGTAAGACTTCCTCAATGTTGGCCACCATAATCCTCTGCACGTCCTGCAGCTCTGTGTTGATGGAGCCCAGGTTCCTCCTCGCCCGGCTGTCGATGTAGAGTTTCTTGGTTTTCTGGATGTAGGTGTCTGGAACAAGAGAGGGCTGTCAGAGGGAAGCTCTTGTCTCCCCACAGCACTTGCTCTGCCAGGCAAAAGGAACTGGACTGTCTCTTCTTCAGCCTACATCTTCAACCGAAGGAGCCACCGCGACTTCCAGTCAATGGTCTGATAGATCAGGGGCGTTCTGTAAAAAACCCCCAGGGCTTCTGGTGAATTGTGTTCATAGAAACACACCCTCAAATAGAGACAAAAGGGCACAGGGGGTGGAACCATTCAACCCCAGGTTCACACACCTTTCGCTGTAAAATAAATGACTGCAAGTAATGGAACATGGTGTAAGGCTTGCTTCTCCCCTCCCACCTCAAAATGCAGTCACCTGACTAGAAAAGAATAAAACGTTAACAATTGATTCCAAGCCTCACACTGTCTGCAGGGAGAGGCTCTGGACATGGATTAGAAGCTTTGGGCTCCTTAGCCTTCTCCTCCAGGTCAGCACAGAACGACACAAAGGCTCAACCTAAAAGCAAGGCAGGAGGGCTGAGAGATCGTGCTGCCTCCAGGAGAACAACGTTCTTCCAGCCTCTGTCCACAGCCCTGTTTCTGTGGGCACACCAGAGGAGAGCACCACCACCACCACCACCAAACCTCAATGCAGTCATCGGAGTTCTCCCTCCCTTCCCAGCACACCAGTGGATACGGGTTTTCCTCGCACTTTCCTCCCACTCCCTCTCATCCGGGGCGCTGTACCAAGAAGCCTTTCTGCACGTTATTAGCTCCACACCATCTCCTTGAGATGCAACGTGGAGAAAACGCTCCCGGAACACAGAGCAGCCCAGCTGCCAAAGGAGTGGGAGCACTGCGCAGACAGCCAACAGACTGCTTGCAAACATTCACTGGAGGAGAGCCAAAAGACTCACAGAAATCAGAATCAAAGGGCATTTACCATTCTCCTACTATTTCTCTGTTCACAAGCATTCCTCACTCAAAACACCCATTTCTCTAGCACCAAAAAGAGAGGAACCTCACCAAACTCGATGAAGGAATAGGGCCTGGAGACCGTCGGCACCTTCTTGCCGTGCTGCTCATCAAACTCCGAATGCAAGTCTTCCAGGTAGGCAAAGGCCAGCTTCTTCGGGAAGGCAGACTCGCACAGGACCAGGTAACAAACCCCTTTCTCGATGATGTAGCTAGAACAGCAGACAGAATTAAGCGAGCAGTTTTGGATCCATCCTCTCCAGCACCCCTTTTCCTACCTTGCACCCGGACACGTCAGCCTTGGGTGTAAACCCTCCTCCAAAGTAATGGCTATTTTGTCCTTCACCTAAAATAAATTTCTTTGCAGTCTTAGAGCCCGTACCAGCTCTGACAGACCCTACGCTTTGACTCTACTGGGACAAGAGGTGGCCTGTGAGTATCATCAGAACCAAATACCCGTAACAAGAGTAATAACTTCAGGACGAAAAGGGAGGATGCTTCCGCAGTCGGACGGGGAGCACAGGAGAGTTTGCCAGCAGAGTAGAGGGGACGGTAGCCAAGCACAGCTCTAGAACAGCATGGCACAGCCAAGTACCGGAGGCCCACAAACAGAAAGCCCTGCTGTGAGGTTCAGGCATGCACAGGAACTTGGTCTCAGCCCTCTGACAGGGCGCCCAGGGGCTGCCAGCTCCCACCTTCCCTTTTGGAGAGCTGGGTGCCCCCTTCTTCCCCGGCACTCAGCTGTCAGTGGGGCGTGCTGTCCACGTGCGCCTCAAAGGCAGCTGAATAAAATACTGGCACTAGATGGGCTCTGGTGGCCTCCCCAGCACACGTGCAAAGGCTAAGCATGAGTGTGCTACCAGGGCTTGGGCTTCAGTGTCTCCGTGAGCACAAAGAACGGGCAGGGGTGTTTCCTTCGGAGTCAGCTAAAAACCCTACTGAAGTAAGGGGTAAGATGGAATCGGCCTCAAGATTACTGATGTCATTTGGGTTTCACTGCAATCGTCTGCTGCTGCACGATCCTTACTCCACTTTCCTCCTCAGCTGGCCAATACAAAAACAGAGGCAGCACCACTTCTACCAAAGCCAAGGCAGTGGAGCTGGCAGACAGCCCCTGGATACGCTCTGAAAATTTTAGCTGTTTTATTCAAGCTGGAATTTGAATGTCACCTGGATGTTACCTTCCTCTGACTTTCTGTACAAGGCCGTTACGTAGCAGTCTGGTTAGCACAGAGCTAAATGGCATATTAGAGAATTAACCTACTCGTAAGGGCGCTGTCATTAAATAAGTAGCTTATTGTATTAATAGTTGCATCAGGCTTATAAAACAACTTGGTCCCTGCTGTGCTTCCACACACTCCAGAAGGCCCAAATCCTCCAAATGCACCTTACTCAAGTTGTTTCTGGCTCCGAGGATCCATGCCTGCTGCCGCTACACTCTTACAAGTTCATCCCCACAAGCCCACGTTTGTGTGTCCCTCAGCTTGGGCAGCACCAGGCCCGTGGGACTGACCCTACGGCACGTCCTGCCCCTGCGCTTCCTCACCCTCCGAGACCCGCTTGGAGCTCAGAGATGCTCCAAATTTTACTCAGAGCTTGCTTTAGCCACTGTCACGACAACAGCCTTTGAAAAGCCTTTTCCCCGATGTGATACCTTGGATCTGAAGTCCATCTGCCAGCAGCAGGGCAAGCAGGCACACCTCATTCTGCCCTGGAGGCGGGCAGTCTTGCCAGGCTCAGTCCCCGAGCAGAACAGCGCTCCTGCACAGCCAGACCTCTCTGAATTTTACACCTGCTGAGTTTCAGACGCCACCGGAGTGCACGGTCTGCAGGGGCAAACGTTTGCAGCCTGCCAGTTCTAACTTCTGTGCCTGAGCACGGCTAGCAGGTTCCTGTGCTCATTTTGGATGATTTTGATAGAGAAGCTTTATCCTCCTATCTGGTATCAGTGACAACGACCAAGGGTTGCTTTCAGCATGACAGGTAGGAGCCTTAGGCCGTTAATGAGCCAAAGGTCACGTCCCGACCCGCAGCACGGCGGCTACGTGGGCGTTTCTGCACCTGCACGGCTGTGCGCAGCAGGAGCTGCAGCTGGAAGGGTGACACAGCTCTCGGAGCTGAAGCCTACACCGTACGTTTACGGCCATCACTTCAGCAGTCGCGTGAGCTTTACGCTTCACCACGACCAGGCTCTCCGAGGTGATCAAGCTAAAAACGTCCACCGCCACCTCAGCAAGCTCAGCAGCGCGCTCAGCCACGCTCCTCTCGCACCACAAACCGCCCAGCCCTGGCTTATGCTGCCCTCAGCAGTCGGAGCTCTGATCTGGCGGAACACAAGACGTGCTGCGTTCACTGAAAGCACGGCCATCAGCATTGTTTCAGACTAAATCTCAAACTGCCCCGTTTCTTCCCTTTCCTGTACCGCTATCACAGGAGATTTGCTGACCTGATAGCGTTCTCCGCACTGCCTTCACGTCCCATCTCAAAAGAAGTAATATTTTGTGCCACAGGAACACTTAGAAACATTTTTAATTCTAGCAAGTTTCAACTTCCATGAAGAAGACGCAGAGCAGCACTCCCCAGTTCACTCTGAGAACACCACCCAAACCCTACAGGAGATCAGAGCAGGCAGACAACCCGAATCAGTGCCACCTCTGACCACTACAGCTCCTTATCTGCGCCAAGCAGAGCCAAGGGAAAAACCAAACCAAACAATCTCGCAGCAGTCGTTGTACGTTAGCCAACCACAAGAGAAGTTGCCCCGGGGGCCGCATGGCTTTTGCTGAAGACAGCTCTCCCCAAAATCTCCCGATCTGTCTTCTCACGCTGCCAAATCCCTGAACACTTCAGAAAAGGGTTGGGCAGAAGCACTAACTCGGGCAGGAGCACAGAACTAAAGCCAGATGTCTCAGATTCAGAAGCCACTTCCCATCTACCCAGCCACCAGGGTCTGGGGACCGAGAAAACCCCACTGCCAGAGCTGCACAGCTCTGCCTTGGCGACCCCACGTGGCACCCAGCCTCACTGGGGCTTACTTCTCTAATGAACGTAACTCTGATGCTTGACAAGACTTTGGATTTGATTGAATTCTTCCACAATTATTCTACTAGCTAATTACAGGTCACGTAGAGAAGCATTTCCTCTTCTCAAACATGAGCCTGCTCTCCTGCCTTTCATGGGCTGTGAGTTCTTCCTCCTACCCTCCTTCCCAGTCCCATTGCTATTAGCTGGGGACCAAGGGTGCCCAACCCACGGTCTCTGTCAGCTTTCCTTCTTTTATATTCGAGTTACCTCAGTACCGCGCTACTGCAGAAAGCCAGAAGAGCTTTTAAGCTGGAAGTTTCCAAAAAGTTAAGGAGATCAATTAAATGCAACACATCTGGCAAATCTACCAGGTGTGAAAAGCATGTTTGGCAAATATACTGGAGAAATAAATGAGAGATGCCCCGTGTGCCTTGACCCAGGAAGCGGACGCGGTACGAGGTACGCTCTTACAGAGAGGGGTCCTGTGCAGGAGGGGTTCACAGCAGCACTGCCAGCCTGCTTTTACCAAAGACTTATGGAAAGAGAGGAAAAGGGGAAGGCGCGGAGTATCTTTCTAAGAAGAAAAGACACAGAAAGCAGAAGAAACAATGAAGGTAGGAAGGGCAGAAGGTAGAGAGAACCCAATGAGGGCGGACAAGGCGCAAGCTAACAAAGAAAGCATACGTGGAGGAGAACATACACTGCGCTCAGCAAAGGCAGAGCTAAGAAACGGGCTGAAAACCAAGCACCGAGAAGCAACAGCTGGCGGGGCCCCTTGGCGCAGCCCCCAGCGGGCCAGCAGGGCTGCCAGCCGCACACCGACCCCCGGTACTCACTGGAAGGCCATGGCTCCCGCCTCCAGCGTGCACCGGGTGGGGGACTGCTCGTTCAGCCTGCGGAACAGCTGCTTCGCCTGGCTCTGGTACTGCTGCAGATCGCGGCCGGACTGCGGAGGGAGGGAGCACAGGCTGAGGGCCGCGGCCGGGGGGCGCCTCCCGGGCCCGCCCCCCCCCGCGGGCAGCGCCGCCCGCCCGGCCCCGGGACCCCGCCGAGGCCTGAGGGGAGGCGCCAAGCCCCGGCCCCGCAGCTGAGCCCCACCTGCTCGTCCTCCTGCATGGAGGCGGCCAGCGGCAGCCCGTCCGCCACGCGGGCGATCATGGTGAGCAGCACCATCCTCGCAGCCCCCCACCGCCGCCGCCTCCTCCGCCGACACTGAGCTGGCCGGAAACCGCCGCGCCGACTTCCGCTCTAGCTGTGAGGCGACTTCCGGGCCCTGCGCAGCCGCCGCCGCCACTTCCGGAAACCGCCCCGGTGCTGCGGCGGCGGATGGGGGGCGTGGCCTCACCGGCGTGGGCGTGGCTTTAGCAGCAGAGAAGCCACGCCCCATCCCGCCCCACCCTAACCACGCCCAGCGGCGGCGAAGCCCCGCCCACCCGCCGTGTGGCCCCTCCCCTCCCACGTGACCCGCGGGCGGCGCGGGGCGGGGCGGGCGGCGCGGTGCCGGTGTGCGCGCGGCCATGGCGGCGGCGGCGGAGCGGGGCCGCCTCAGCTTCCCGGGGGGCGCCGGGGCCCTGGGGCGCCCCGTGCCCATGAACCTGTTCGCCACCTGGGAGATCGACGGCTCCAGCCCCAGCTGCGTCCCCAGGTAACGGCGGCGGCGGCGCCCAGCCCGCCGGTACCGCCCTCCCGGCCCCGCTTCCCGGCGGTTCGAGCCCCCGGCGCCCCGGTTTTGGGCTCCCCGGCGCCGCGGCGCTGCCCCCGTCTCCCCCCCGCTTTGGGGGCACCGGGACCGGCCCCATCCCCTTCCCCTCCCCGTTACCGGTGGCACCCGCCTCGCTCTCTGAGCGCCGGTTCCGGCCGTTCCCGGCGCTCCCTTTTTATTTGCCGTTATTTTCTCCCCGGTAAGTGAGCGACAGGGGACCGGAGCCGCCGGGAGCCCAGGGCTGGGCGAGCCCTCCGGCCGCCCCAGTCCCGCTCTGTGCTGCGCCGCCCGCAGCCGGCGGCCGCGCTCCTCGGTCGGTGCCGGGGGCTGCGCCCTGCCCCCCGGCTGGAGCGGTGTTTGGGGGAAAAAACCCCAAATCCTGCCTTGTGGGGGGACCGTGGCTCCTGGCCGAGCCCCGCGGCTGCAGGCGGGTTGGGTTTGTAACCGCGTCCTACAGCTGCAGGTGATCCCGGTTCGTATCCGTGTCCTGCAGCTGGGGGCGGTTCGGGGCTGTACCCGAGCCCTGCGTTTGCCGGGGATCCCATTTACGACCTGAGCCCGGCGTTGGCAGGTGCCTTTGCTCTATAGCCGAGTGCTGCAGCTGCAGCTGAGCCCGTTTGTAACCTAAATCCTGCCCTTGCAGGTGATCGTGCCGTATAACCCAGCCCTGCGCTTGCAGGCGATCCCGGCTCATAACCGGGTATTTGCAGGCGATCCCGGTTTACAACCAAGCATTTCCAGGCGATCCCGGTTTATAACCCAAACCCCACGTTTCCAGATCTCTACCACCCTTTCTGTGCCGCCGGCACCTCGCGGTGTCCGTCGGGCAGCAACTCTCCCCCCTCAGCCTCCCTTCCCTGCGCAGGGGGGTCTCGGAGGGGGCTGGCACCGAGGGGACGCGAGTCCCCCGCGTGCCCCTATGGAAAGAGGGGGGAGCAGCTGGGGAGCTTTTGGTTCTGGTGCCAGGTTCCAGCACGAATTCGTGTCATCCCTGGCGGCGTGCAGAGGACGCAGAGCTCCTGTGATAATGCCGCTTTGAAACCCTTCTCGCCCGCGGTACCCGGAGGAGGTGGCGGGGTTTCCATGTCCCCCGGCCTCGTAGCTGCGGTCACTGCAATGAAATAAAAGCCCACCGACGGGCGTCCGTCACTGTCAAGGACTTCCAGTGCTGCGTTGCCATTTATGCTGATACTTGCAGATATGAAAACTAGCTCCCGACCTAGCGTGCTTGTCTGCAGCTCCGGGGATGACCACAAAACGCAGCGTAAGGACACGGCCGGGCACCAGGGCTGCACCCTCGGGGGGCTCCGGGGCCGGGTGGGCAGCGGATTGCAGGCAGTGCCGGGGGTCTCGGGGGAAATCCTGGAGTCTCTGCAGCAAGCTGCTGTGTGAGTGCCGGTGTGGCAGCGGGTCCCTCCGATTGCAGCCCCGTTTTTGCCGTTGCCTGTCCCTCCACGTGGGCCGGGCAGGCGTGCGGGCGCTGCGTCAGGGACACGGCGCGTGGCGGGGCTGCGACTCGCGCTGGGATGCCAAGGGGTTTTTTCGCCTTGAGGTGAAGGCAGAAGCAGCCGAGGCTGCAGCTCCTGCAGAGGGGTTTGTCTGTTCTGCAGGGGAAACAGTATTGAAAATAAGCCCGGTGTTCCAGCAAGCAGACGTCTGCCGGGACGTGAAAAGAGGCTGTGGAGGACAGCGGGCCTCGGCGCGCGGTCGAGCAATGTGGAACCGCCGGGGTCTCGTGTGAGATGTCACCGGTTATGAGTTGCCCTCCGGGTTCCTGCTGCAGAAGAGCAAGGTCTCCCTCGCTCTTCTGCCTCTCGCAGAAGTGACTTCTGACGTCTGTCTTCGGCACGTGTAGCTCCTGGGGTTTCTGACGGGGCTGCTTCGGAAATGCAGGCACTTTCCTTTAGTCATCCCCGAAACGTGAGTCAGGCTGCCTCGCTACCTGGGTGTAACTGCTCCGGGCCGGAAGGGAACGGGGCCTACCTTTTGTTCCCTTTCCTTACCTTCTTCTCCCTTTTCTTACCTCTGTGCTTGAACTGTTTTCCTTCCTGGAGGGTTGCCTCGCATAAAGTTCTCCCTGTACCTGCAAAAATCAGGAGCGATGTCTGAGGGAATCAAGCCTTTCTACCCGATCTCCTCACATTGACAAATGCGAATCACTCTGTGTTGTTTTTCTTTTTTTTTTTATTCCGAAGTGCTCTCGCTGAAGCTGTGGGTGCGAACGGCAGAACCACGGTACCGTCCCACCTTGAGGGAGCCTCAGGAGGAGGCAGCAGCGTGCGGAGGCAGTTCAGAGGAAGAAAATAGTCTGGGGAGGAAAGTTTGTTTTGGCAGGAGGGTCTGCTGGAACAGGAGGTGGCGAGGGCCAGTGCTCCCGTTCGGGACAGGGTTTGCTTTAGGTTGCTGCCTTAATTCCCATAAAATTAAGTTCACGTTCAGGTTTGGACTGTGGAGTGCCATGAGGCTGAGCTGCAGACAGGGCAAGTGTGACCTGATGCCCTGTGGAAATACGAGGAGGGGGAAAAAAGTGGAAATTTTGGAAAAAAAATATGCTGGAGATCACTGTTGGGGCGCTGCCTGCGTGTTTCATGTGCCACCTTGCCCCCGTAGCTTGCCTGGGGGTGAGGAGAGGTGAGCAGGGTCCGTGTGCATCCCGTGGGCTCGAACAGGAGGCTGCTCTCGCGGGGATTTTGCTGCCCCGTGCTGTGGGATGGCCTCGCAGCACGTGGGCTTCGTGCTGGCCCTGCTGCGGACTTCCCCGGGGCAACGGCAACCGACTGAGGCCGTGGATTCGCAGCAGCTGAGCAGACCCATGAGTTTGCTCACGCCCTGGGCTCTGCTGCTCTCGCCGTGCCAGCTCCATCTCCTTCCACTGCTCTGTGCTGCCGGCAGCTGCCTGCAGGTGAACCGGTGTGGCTGGCAAAGGCGCCTGAGAGCACACGGAGGAAGTAAAATCAGCGGTTAATTCAGGTAGGGAGAGGTGGTGGCTGAAACATCCCTTAACCTCCTGAGCTAACGGTTAGAAAGGGCTCTGGTTTGCCAGGGTAACTGCTGGCACGTTCCTCGGGCGCTGCCTGCGGGTTTCGGTACGTTTGGAACCAGGAAAATGTCTAATTACCCAGATGACTAGGTACGTCCCGCAAGTGCTCGTTTGGAGGCTTTGTTTTGATTTTGCTTGAATAGCGTGGAGTGCCTAGCATTTTGCCGCTGAAGGAAACTGAATACAAATGAGCACGCGAGATAGGCTTTAAAAAAGATTGCTAAATGTTAAACATTGGAGATGCGCGAGGAAAAGCATCCAGAACCGAGCAGCGGAAGCGAAATGCTTGGGGGAAGGCGCGGCGGCCAAACTCCTTTGCTCTGGGAGCCAGTAGGTCCCGTTTCTCCCTTGCTTTGGGTTTCGAAGGAAAAGAAATCTCCATGGGAAAGAAGCAGCCCAAAATAACGTTCCTTTGGGAGAGATCAAGTGATCCCTGCGTGCTCCCAGCATAAATCCTATCGCAGCAGTTGTTGGGTTCTTGTATTGGGTGGAGGAAAAAAAAGCGTCGAGGCTGAATGGTTTGTCAGAGCTCCCGGTGGACCTGTTCCGAGTCTTCTTTCAGCTGACGTAAGGTTAAGCTCGTGCATGAAGAGCGGTTCTGAAGAAGTTTGAAAGCTGCGAGCGAAAGGTCTCTGGGTGGGATTTTTCAGGGAGGAGAAGGCAGGGGCGCTCTGGAAGGGGGCTTTCAGCTGGAGGTGTCTGGGGAACCTTCCCCTCGGGCTCCCCGGTGGCTCTGCCCGTTCTCCGGCAGCCCTGGGGTTGGATCCCTGGTCAGGTCCCTGCCAGGAGGGGACCTTGCTGCTGCTGCTCCTCCTTCCGCCAGCCCCGTGCCCGCAGATGATTTCCATGGCGAGCTCATGGCTGTATCAAATTAGCAACGAAGTGATTTGCATAATAGATTAATCAACCGGCAACAAAACATCCCGCTTCTCTGCCAAAAAAAAAAGGGAAGCAACAACGGGGCCGTGACAAGAGGCCATTATGCTCCTTGCAACCCTCGATCTCTCTTTTTCCAAGCGCGCCTGGTGTGTCGGCCTCGCGCAGGAAGCTGGCCTGCTCGCTGCCTTCATCTGCGTCACGTCTTGGCAGCTTTTCCTAATTCTTGTGGGCCAAACTTTGCCACCGTTCTGGTGACCTTCTAGGGAGGGTATTTCCTATGGAACTGGTGGCCGGCTGCCAGCGGGCTCCGTATTGCCAGGCCCTCCATTATCCTTTCCCTTCCCATTGCCCTGCTGGAGAGAGGACGGGGGGGGATCCCTCTGGGGCTCTTGCGCTCCTCCAGGACCGCTCCATTTCCACGGGGAAGCAGGAGGAGGACGGGGAGAGGAGCCCTCGGGGAGCGTGCAGCCGCGAGCGGGCAGGAGCTGGTCACTGTCTCTTATTTTTCCCGTGTTTCTACCTCCCTCTAAGCCGGCGGTGTGAGCTTCCTGCCTCGTGCGGTCTTCCTGTGGCTCCAGACGTGACGTCCGTGTTGGGCTCGGCTCTCTCGACGAACGCCACCTCTCCGACGGTGCCTCAGGAGTTCTCGCCCGAACGGATCCCAGCGCGCGGGCGATAAGAGGCTTACACGCCTAATTGAATGTGAGAGCGGGAAGCTCCTCTCGTGGCGAGGTTTAATTGGATTAGAGCCCTGCACAGCCACGCGGAGGCTTGCAGGGCGGGCGGCCAGCTTCGCAAGGAGACAGTGGATCCTTGCTAATCGCTCACTTGTTTAAAACAATGAGTTGCCTGGACAGCTCTCTGATGGGCACGCAAGAGCCTCTGGCCCCAGAGGGGGGGATTCTCCAGAAACTGGGCTGGCCGAGGACTTCTGCACGTGCAGACCCTCTTCTCGGGTCGGCACGGCTGGAGCAGAGGGTCTGCAAAGCTGCCTCGTGCATCTGAGCCGGGGGGAAGGAGGAAGACACGCTCCTTGCGTTGGGGAAAGTAGATGTGCCGGCTGCCTGGTTGGGGGCTGGAGCCTGGGACCCGTTTCCTCCTCTAGGACCACTTCAGGCTTTCCTGGCCCGCTCTGCGTGGCCGTGACACTTGTCATGAGAGCTGTGCCTCCCTTCTGGGGTGGCCGGCTTGTTCCTTCCCATCTCGTAGCCACGTGTCCGTACACCAAGCGCGGTTTCTTGCCGAGCAACAACTATTTTTGATCAGGAGCTCCAATGCCAGTGTTGGCCCTCCCCTGCCCCACAGGGAAAGCGATATAATTTTTAAAGAGTGTGTTAAAAATGAAAATCAGGTTGTGTACGGCGAGGCTTGCTTGGCTCGGGGTGGTGTGGTGGCCGCTGCGGCGCTGTTTTGGCGCGGTTGTTGGAGGCTGGGCGCCTCGTGGAAATGGTGGTCTGACTGCGCTCCAGCCAGGAAGTTTGTGTACCGAGAGCAGTGTTTGGCTTGCTGGTATTTCGAAAGAGCTTGAAGTCTGCGTGGTTGCTCAGATCTCGGTTCAGAAGTTGTCAAGGAAAGGAGCGCTTGTTCTGCAAGCAGGCACGTCAGCATTAAATAGCAGCTCCGGTGCCGTGGCAGCGTGCTCCTCGTCCACAGCCTCCGTGCTGGTTTGGAGAATCAGCTGGTTGTCTCTTCGGTGTCTGGATGTGCTGGGAAATGCCCTGGGGACAGCGTGTGCCCCTTGGGCAGGGAGCAGTGCCCAGACACCGGGCGGCTTGGTCGGCTCACCCTGCAGCGGTAAGATAATCCGACTCCCCTCTGTGGCTGGTCCACTTTTTGGGCAGCCAGGTGCTCTGGAGCTTGTAGAAGGTAAGCAAAAAGGAGTAGGGGTGAGGAAACACTGGTGCTTAACCAAAACCTGCAGGTCCTTCTGGGCAGGTGGCCCAAAAAGGAGCAGCCCTGGAGAGCCAGGATGGAGTTTTTAAGCTCGTGTTGCTGCCGAGACATGAAGGCTTGAAGGTGCGAGGCTGTGCAGGAGGGGGGTCAAGTGTGTGCTCTTGAAATTCCCCTGGAGAAAGATTCTGTTTCTTTCCATCGGATCCCATTGCTCTGTTAAGCTTGACGGTTCAGAAGTCTTTCCCTCCTCTTTTTATTTCTCGACCAAACGGCTGTAGCGTGAGGGCTCCTGGCTGCCTGAAGTAAACTCCTTGTGCAGGAGGGAGATTTCGAAAGGGACCTTCACCTCTGCAGGGGAACACGCGGAGGGCTGTAAGTGGAGATAGGGGAAACCCCGGAGCTCGTTCTGTGCTCCTGGCCCTGCGCTTCAAGGGTGCAGCAAGGGAAAGTGCAGGGCGCGCTCTCCTTAATGGCCAGAGCGAGCCACAGCTCGCACACACGCTGTCTGATGTGTATTTCCCAGCAGGCACGCGGCCAGATCTAGATATAGAGCAGAGAATAAGCCCCGTCAAGAGATTCTTAGGAAGCCTTATCTATATATAGGCTATACAAGTCTGTATCCCCTTTCTGCTGAGCGGACGGCCTCTGCCTGGGGAGCACGCTGACACCAGGCGCACCCCAGCTCCCGAGCACCAGCAGGGGCTCAGGTCTGCTCTGTCCTATCTGCAAGCAACCCCAAGCTGTACACACTGATTCTGTGACCGTGCTGGTGTGACAGGCTGGTGACATGCAGCTTGTCCCCCCTCCTGGTCAGAGGGAACGGCTGCAAGGGCTGGGGCACGTTGTCGGCACGGAGCTGGCGGTGCCCGCGCCTTTGGGAGCACGTCGGTCCCGCTGGGTGCTCGTTAAAGCGGTGAGATGGTGGCTTGGCAGTGCCTCGTCACAGAGCAGCTCTCGTGGGATCGTGTGCCAGGGCAGTTCCCTCGCCGTGCAGCTGCTTGCCAGGCTGTGCCACGAGAGGAGCGCGCGCAGGCACACTGCTGCCGCTGGAAAGGGAAACGCTCGCGGCGCTCAGCCCATCTGCTTCATCCCAACACGGCAAAAAAAAAAACCACCACAAGAGCACAAAATCAGACTAGCAGGTGGCGTGGAGGAGAAGCGGGAACACCCAGCTAGGTGCACGGGGCTGCCCTTCCGTGCAGCGCGGTGGTCCCGTTAGCTGAGCCGGGGCTGTGGTTTCGTGGCTGGGATCTCTGAGGCGGTTTCCAGCCAGTCTTCCCCTCCCTGCAGCACGCGGCTGTTCCAGCCGGAGCACCACCAGGTTTTGTAGCTGTCCTGGCAGCTTCCGAGGGTCAGCTGAGGAGGAGCTCAGCCTTGTGTCTGCTGCAAAGAGCTGGCTGCCCAGTGACCGTTTTTGCAGCGCATCCTGAAAGCAAAGGGGTGAGCCTGCGGGGAGGTCTGTACCAGCTCGAAATGTCAGTGTGTGGATAGCTCGTGCGGTCCTGCTGGGCCAGCTGGAAGGGGTGCAGCCTCTCTGGATGCATTTGGGTGTGAGATTGTGGCTTTAGGTCCTTCTTTTTAAAAGCAGAGCTCTGTTTTCCCACTGGAGAGGTTCTTTCCTCATGGCTTTCTGGCAGTGCGGTCCCTAGCCCTGTTCCGGCAGGAACCTCGGCGAGACGCGCTCTCTTTCCTGAGCCCGTCAGAGTGGTAGGGCTGTTGGAGGACGTCTCCTCGCACACGTTTTTACAAATATAGCAGGATCGTTTGAGGTCAGTTAGTCTTGAGTTTCTTCAGGGAGAGCATACTCCAGCTGCAGGCTGTGCCAGAGCTAGATTTGAGTGTCTCTGGAGGGGCTGCTCTGAAAAAGGGTGCCCGTGGCATGGGCTCGAGTCTCATGACAGTCCTGCAGGCTTTCCAGCTCATCAGATACGCGCGCAGAGTCTTTTCCACCTCGTCACGTGTGTCCTGATTTCACTGCAGCCTCCCCTGGGTCAGCTTGGTGGTTTGTAACGGGGACGTTACGGTTCCCAGCAGAGCAATTGTGGGGTTTGTTTCCAGGCCGTGGGGAGCCGGCATCAGGGCTCCCTCCCCTCTTCCTTCTCCATCTGCACGGTGAGTGGTGGTGGGTGTGAGACATGAAGCAGTTTCCTGTCCTCTGCTTGGTGCAGCACAGCCCCAGCAGCTCTGTCCCTGCAGAGCCCTTGCTCAGGCGCTCGTAGGGCTGGATGTTCTGCCTGGCACACCTCCGGTAAGGCTGCAGCTGGCTCCCAGCTCCTCTGAGCCTGATGTGTCCGCAGGCTCCTCGTCGCCTCTCTTAGGCTGCCCCTTGCCAACACCTTCTGCCTTGCACCAACACAAGCATCTGAGAGCCCACGTGGTACAACCGACCAGGATTTGGGGTCGGGGGTGAGGAGGTGGGCCGTGTGTCAGCAGGATCCGGCCCCTGCTGCCTTTTGCTGCGTGATGGCCGAGCGGCCGCGTGGGCGCAGGGATGGAGCAGTGGGGGCATCGACTAGAAGCAATAGGCAGGTTGTGCTCCCGATGCATGCACCACATTTCTAATTTAGCAGAGCTTCTCCTCAGGCCAGGGAAATGACTTTTAATGACTCTGGGAATCGCAAGCCGTGGGAGGAGAGGCCCAGCCCCTTGTGTTTTAGCCGTGTGCTGGAAACCCCGGGCGGTCCAGGCATCTTCAGCTTGGGGCTGCTGCTGTCAAAGCTGTGGGGTGGGATGAGGCGTGGGGTGGCTGGGTCGGGGAGGTCTGGCCTTGGGGCTCTGCCCCCTCTGCCTCGCTCAGGGGGAAGGTCTCCGGCGGGGTTTGCGAGGAGATTGTCAGCCAGGCACTTTCTAATTCTTGTGTCCGACAGCGTAACCAAAGCTGCTGGAGATTCTCAGGGATGTAACCCAATCTTTCACACCGATTCGTATGCAAATTCAGGCGTGCGCTCCTGGTCTCCGACGGGACTGCACAAATACAGCTTGTGCCATCCAGCGTCGGGCACCCCGGCACTGGGTCTGCGACTGCTGATGACTCTGTAGTAGGAGCGTGGCTTGCTGAGCTGCACATGTAACAGTTTCTCATGGTCCTCTTACCTGTACAAATGGTGTTTCACCATTAAAATTTACGGGAGTGACCTCTGGAGGCCCTGGCAAGTGGTTTGTTCAGTGCTGAAGCTCTCCTTGGCCTTACTGGTCTAGTTCAGGAGTAAAATGGACTCGAACATTTCAGTTCTGTTTGCTTTGCTGGTACGTTGGAGCTCACTGAGGGTAGATTAAATTACAGATACTGAGTTTTGCAGAAAATAATAATAAGACAAGCGCAAATAATCTTAAGTTTTTACCCAGTAAATCTATAACTGAGTTGATAAAGTCTTATTTTGGGCTCCTGGGGGAGGTTGGTGTCCTGGCAGAGCTTCAAAATTAGGTTTGTTTTTTTTTCATGAATGTGCCATGTGGTATTGGAATAGATGGTCAAACCCATGTGCGCTTAATTTCTTTACGATATAAACAGCCTAGAAATGTTTGCTGTTTATGTACAAAACAGCCAGCCAGTGAGTGTAAGCGTTTCCATGTTTCTGCAAGGAACGAGGGTAATTTTATAACGAGCAAAGATTCATATGGCTTAACTTCTCTCCCATCTGGCATGAGTTAAGCTGATGTTTTCATCTGCATGACCTCTTGGGGTGGGGAGAAATGATGGGAACAGAAAATGTGGCTGAAAAAGACCTTACTAGGTCATCTTCTGGGGCTGCGTCTAAAGGCTGGAGCGGCTCCGCTGAACTACATCTGAAGGCTGCTTGGGGAAGCGGCGGTCCCTGTTACTGCCGAGGTTTTGTAGGGTTTTTTGTTGTCCGAGGAGTTGCCTGTCCTGTACGTGGTCCTTTCCCCGTGCGTGAACCTATGAACCTAAATAGGTTAACTACAGCAGGAAGAGCTTCCTTCTTAAAAGAAAGCTGTTGTTGGAGCATCGTTTGTCACCGGCCTCTATATCTATCCCATTCTCCCAAAGCTCTTTCCACCCTTCTTTCCACGTGCTGATGTACAATTTAGAGGGTCTGCTGTGGCGTGCTTGGGGCTGTCCTGCAGCCTTTCTGTCTGGTCTTTTCCTCCCAGCGGGGCGGCTTTCGCTGCCAAAAGGATGGTTCCAAAATGTCCCCTTTCGTGAAAATATCTGTGTGCTTTCGACCTGCTAGAAAGGTGATATGCTGCTTTCCCTCTCAAGTTGCACCCACCGCCTTAAAATGAAGGATTTGCAAGGAAAGCTGAGAACCACAAGAAGTGGATCATATATATTTCATGTCGCTGGTGGCTTGCTGGGGGCTGAACTCTGTTATTTGCTCTTCTGCCTCTTCCCTGTGCTGCACCTGAGAGCGTGCCAGAATTGAAGGTGCTCCGATTTCTCTTTCAGGCTGGCAGGATCTGTATCTTCTTTCTGCCAGGATTCTGCTTTCTTTTGCTTAAAGGAGTTGAGCAACCAAGTAGGCTTTGTCCTTGCTTCACGGATAGGCTTTGAGCATCTCCAGGTACTTGGATGAGCTCCGCCTGCTTGTGCTCGGTCCCAGTGAGACCGAGATCTGCGGCTGTTTGCAGATACCACAGCAAAGCAGAGGATTTTTTCTTCCCAACGTGTAGCGTTCAGCGGTCCAAGTATAAATCTGCTCCCTGGGACAACATTCTGGTGGTTTTTACCCTTGGCCCAGGGGGATGTGCTTGAGGGCGAGAAGCCTGGCGAGCGTTTAGCTCAAGCGAGTGCGTAGAGCTGTCTCCGGGGAGAGGGGATTTCAGGGATGAATTTTCTCAGTTTGGCTTTCGATCAGCACGCTAATGTTTTTCTGGCGTGTAAATGGCAAGTCCTGCTGGTTGTCTGTAAAAAACAAGTCCGTGATAAGTCAGTGGTGTTGATTCAATTGTTTCCTTGTTCCAGGATCGTAACCTAAACGTAGGGGCAGCCTGGCAGTGCAGGGCGCCTCTGTTTGTTCCAGCTCCACCTGCGGCTCAAGGCCAGCTCTCTGGTGCCGGTCCCTCAGTCTCTAGCACAGATGAAGCCACGTCTGCAGCAAGTGCCCAGCTCTTCTGGGTGCCCTGCACAGATGTTGAGAGTCTGGAGTTTTGAAGATGCTTCTCTTTGTGTGGGTTTGGATGCCTTGCTTTGCAGCACTGCCCTCCTGCAGGTCAGGGCAGCCCGGTTCTTGTTTTTTTCTGTGTACAGTGCCGGTGTTCACGAGGATCTGGGGATGAAAACACCTGGTGCAGGCAGAGCGGGCTTGTGGGCATGTTTACCCTGACCTCGCCAAGGTCCCAGAGGCATGCAGCCCTGTGTTCCCGTGGCATTTACATCTCTCCAGGCCTCTCTCAGCATTGCCACAGGCCCCCGCCGTGGTTTCATGCTGTGAGAGGAATGCGTTGTGCTTGGCTTCCCAGCAGTCAGGGCATGCTTTCCTGGAGAATGGGTCACCGTGAAACCATCTGGTGGATGCTGGTGAAGTCACACAGCTCTTCGCAGGACTTCTCGGGAGGCAGGGAAAAATACCCTCTTATCTTGTGTGCTTCTAAGTGGGGTGTGAGTGACTCTGCCCTGTCAGTAAGGCGAGCAACCAGGCAGGAGTCCTGGGACTAGCGGCGGGCTGGGCATGGGTTTGTGAGGCTGCCTCCACGGCCGGCTCTCGGAAGAAACTCTTGAGTTAGTCCAACCGTGGGATGCTTTCACTCCGCTTTTCTTTGCTTCCACTAGGTTGTCGTGTTTCCTTCTCTGGTGGGGGCCAGATTTGCTGATGGTTCACATTTGAGCTGGGAAAAATGCCCCTTGTTGGAATTCTGGTATGTCTGTATACAATCAAAAATGTTGAGTGGGCTGGGAATAGCTTCCAGCAAAGTTGTATCGGTTTCTTGGAGCTCTTTTGTTTGATAGAAATTCCTTTCTTTTTCTCCCCCCCCTCCCCGTCCCCCTGACAGCCCACCTCTTTCCTACAAGGACACGCTGAGGTATAATTCACGATTGTCTGACCGGAGGGAAATATGCACAGCTGCAAACACATTTTTTAATGACACTTCATTGTGAAGGCATCTCTCTGAACAGGTTTGCAGTTCCAGTAGCCAAGCGATCAGAATGTGGCAGCAAAAAGAGGATTTTGTTGAAAATGCTTGGCTTTGATTTTTGTGAGGCTCTGGGAACGTTTTGACCACTCGTGACTTTTATGCTGGGTGCAGAGAGGAAGTATCCGGAGCAAGGTAAATCCAAAGGAGCTACGATGGCTGTATCCCTGAGAACAGGGCACGTAGCTGAGGTTTTTCTTAGCTCTCGCTGTGTTGTATGTAAAACCTGGGGTGCAATAAAGGAAGCAGCAGATAAAAGTTTTACTGATGTTTGAAGCATCAGGAATATCCAGTCTTACATGCTGCAGCTTTCCGGCACGTTGTTCAAAGGCATGTTTGGGTAGTTCTCCCCTACCTTCCCGCTGAATGAGGAACTTTGCATCTCCCCGTCCTCCTTGGATCCATCGAACGAGATGCATTTGTGATTTTGTGCTCCTTACGGTGCATTACAAACCCTGGTGTCTGAAAGCTGCAGGCATATCCTATTCTGTTGCAGTTACTGTGCCCCCGTGCTGCCAGGATTTGTGTGTGTGTGAGCGAATCACAGCGATACAAAGAGCCAACATCTGTTCAGAGGTAAGATGAAATAGATTTATTGATGTCAGGACAACACGGAAGGCTTGTTCCTGTTTAAAGGCAGAATTTGGTGTAGCTTAGTGTGCACAATTCTCCAGTCTCGGGAAACTTCAGCAGTTCAGCTCATCTCGCACCATCAGCCTCCTGAACAGCACAGTACTGAACGCAGGCTCCATCTCTAGCTTTTGTTCCTCTGTTTTCTGTCCTCTGCTAGAAAACTGCTGCTGCTCTTGCTGACAGTCTCCTGGGCCGTCCTGCTTCCCAAATTATCACCAGATTTTCCAACCTATTGTATGAGTAACTTTGGGCTTTCCTCCTGTGAGTGAATTCACGCTCTCCAACAGCCTTGCAAGAGGAGCTGCTGCGAGTAGAAGCTAATCTGTGTTTGAGGTGGCACATCAGCAAGTAGAAACCCTGCCGAGCATCGGTCACTGGCGGCCATGTCTCAACATGCGGTGTTCTCACTGATTAAGTGTGAAAGCAGAAAAATGACTCAGTAATTTGTCTGTTTATGAACATATACATGGGGGCAGAATTCTCACATATGCAATGTACCAAGGTCTCTTAGTAAAATCTCTGCGTAGCATGCATTCCCCTCGGTTCTCATTTCCCTTCAGCCAGTTTCGAGGTGCTTGCTGTGAGCTGATGAGCTGACCTTTGCTTCAGAGTGTGGGAAATGAAGGCTCAAAATAAACACCTAGGGAGCAATAGCAAATCCACACTGGCTTTTTGGCAGCCCAAGATCATGTGCCAGAGCCCCCCAAACCCTTTTATTGTTCTCAGTCTCTGTAGGGAAATATGATTTCTTCAGAGACATGGATTTGACTGCCTTGGTGCTGGCTGCCATCCCAAACCACGGCTTTGGGAGACTTCTTGCAAGCTGTTTCCAAAGTCTTAAGATGGGAGGTTTTGCTCTACTACTTATAAGGTGTGAGGAGGTAGCAATAGGCCCTGTCATCGTGGCTTCAGTGTAAGTACCCTGGCTCCCAAGGAAAAGAGCGTGAGGGATGCTGGATTTGGATTGCCTTGTAGCAGATGGGTACAGAGGTTTAATGAAGCAGGTAGCCCAACAGAGAACTTCTTGCCTCAGCCTTTTAAATCTCAGCTCAATATGCCAGATGTGGAACATCTAACTACAGGAAACGCGGTGTTAGGAGGTCATTTGCCCCTTAGTCTGTTTGAGTCTCTTGATGGAAATCTCAGCAGTCAGAAGCATGTAATGTACGTAAATACATTTCATATATGGCTAGCCAGAGGTCCCAAAGCCAAGTTTGATGTGTGTGGTAACAGCTGTGGTCGTATGGTAAAAATCAGGGGTTGGGTGCGATCCTCCGAGTCAAGGAAGTATGAAAGGCAGGATACATCCTGCCCTGATGGTTGAAATAGGTTGTGGTACACAGCAGCTTGCTCCTATCTCATCCCACCGATGGTCCTGATGTGACAGAAGTGGTTTCAGACAGCTTGAGTGTGTGTATCTGCTTTCAGGATGCTCCTCGACTCATCCGTAAACAGGAGAAGTGACCGCAGAGCGATGCTGATACCTCTTTGCTCTGAGCATCGCTGTCATGGAGCATTAGCTGATTGCATCAGGCGAAGGTATGAGCAGAGAGCGTTTTCAGGGAGCTGAGACTGGGCTGGCTGTGGCTTTGCTCTCCATGAGCGGTCTGGTTGTGTGTCCTGCTCACAGATGGAGTAACTCTGTCTCCGTGCTGGGTGGGCTCCTAGGTAACCTCTCCCAGCAGTGAGCCTTAATACCGCCTCACATCCATCCACTTGTTCATGCCTCATTTACCTCCGCCTGTGCTCGGTCCTGCAGAACATCTACACTTTAACTTGATAAGGCTGGCTTCAGCGGGAACTCCTAGGGCTGATGAAAGGTTGTGGGCGCTGAATGGGTTACGGTTGTTGTGAACCGCTTGTTCTTATTGCCTGTATGCAGCATTAAAAATCTTACAGAGCTCTGGAACAAGTCCTGAGCGGTGCCAACCGGTGTCCATCACAGCTCGCTGTTTTGCTTGTTTACACGAGTCACTCTGATATTTTAATAAATACTTTGACAAATTGAAGTAACAAACTCAGGCATTTGATTTGCTTTGCTGGTCTCTTCCCGCTTTCAGGAATGAAATATCGCCAGCCGTGATGCTGAAGAAATGTAATATCAAAATAATATTGAATCTCTGCTTGCCAGCTCAACTTCCGACAGCTGCTGAAGAGGATTAGAATATTAAGCAAATGCAAATGTTTCTCCAGAGCAAATCACTACATTGTGCCCGCCACCGCAAACAATTGCCACTGGTGGTTCTTCCACACTCCTCTTGTAAAAATTGTGGTTCCTTTTTTCGCTGGTAAACCCAAAGGTGCTGTGAGCTTTCAGGAAGGAGGGTAAGCAAAGTCTGAGTTGCCAGGTTTTCTCCCTTTTCTGTGAGCAATGCAGTGAAATCTCAATTGTGAGTTGTTGTTTCTTTTTTTATAGAAAAGAAAACATATAGACAACGTGGTGAGTTATTTCCAAACAAGCACTATTTATTTCAGCAGCGGCTCCTCAAAGTAGAGCGTGCAGGGTATATTTAGATGTGAAAGGAAAGACTGGGAGAAAAAGATGTATTCTGAGTGTTGTTGAGAGACATTTTGAGATCACCCGGGGACTGGCGGTTTCCTTAAAGGAAGCTGCCTTCGTTAGGAGTGGATCAGAAGTGCTCTGAAAGCCTGAGGCGTTTGCAACCCCGCTGCAATCCAGCTGTCCCCCAGGCCGGAGGGACAGCCTGGTGGTACACATTCCTGCCTCGAAGCTGGGGGAAGGAAGGTACATCACAGTCCTCGCCGATGTGAAACCTGCTTCAGCTGCGCTGCTGAGTAACCTGTGCAGGTCAGCTTTAAAGACTGCAAGAGGTCCTAGTTTTTTGCTCATTAGCGCGCTTTTGGCTGGTTCTGTAGTTTTTAAGGCCTTTGGTGCAGAGCTTGTGCTGTGCTTGACAGCAGGCTAGGCACTGCGCTCCCTGTAATCCTTTCCAGTCCCGTTCAGTTGGGTCTGGAAATTGAAATCCTGCTGCTGGTTACTGCAGAAGTTCCTTCCCTGGCGGTAGCGGTGGTAGTTCCACTTCAGCCATTCAGTTAACCACGTTGCCTAGTTTGATGTCCTCAAGCATTTGGCTTTTAAAATCTCACCAGCTCCCTTATTCCTGGCCTTTTGTGATTCGTTTCCCGGCTTATCTCCTGCAGACAGTGTGCAAATAAGCAAGTGCTGCCCAGAATATTTGATGGAAGCAATGCGAGGATGCTGGAGCACAGCACAGCCTCAACCAAAGGCAGCAGGAGGCATTTTCTTTTCTTCCAAGGGGAACTGAGTGCTTTTGCAGTTTCAGCCCTTTCTTGACCACTGGTAATGTTGCAAAGCTCCTCTCAGCTTGCCCCCTCCTTGCTCGGCAGACAAATCTGCCAGGGATAGCATGCTTTAGCTGCTTTACCCTAGTTGTTTTGTTCCGTTTTGAGGGATGTCAACCAGTGTTTCTAATGTGTTGAATGCTGAATAGAGTTCCCCAGCTTTAGTGGCAGGATCTGGAGTTCTTTGTGGATTATATTTAGCGCTGATGGAGCTTGCTTTGTCAGCTGCGTGCTGTTGCCTTGTAAAAACTGGCACCATTCAAATCTAAATAAATGCCGCTGAGAAAGAACCTTCCTTTTATAACTATTTTAACCTGTTTGACTTGGAAACGTCCTTTGAGCTGTGGCCAGAGAGCAAATCAGTTGTCAGAAGTGCAGTCCCTCGTGTGAAGCACCTGTGCATAAACAAACCTGTGCTCTGGGGTTCGGAAGCATTCAGTGCTGCTGGGTCCTGCATTCTGCCAGCCTCACGCAGCCTGTTCGCTATGGCTGCGGAGGCTGCTCATCACAGCTGGTGGTTCTCCTCACCTTATCTGCTGATGAATACATTGGGGTCTAGAGTTGCAGCTTCCCCTGTGCTGCTCCTTCGTGGTAGTTCAGATTATGAGGGCTGTATTTTTCTGTGTGCTGGAAAGAAGTCAGACTTTGGAGTGCTAAATAGTCCTCTTGTGCTTGAGGCATGATGAGAATTGTGCACAAAAAATGATTCTAACTTAGGTGATGAATTTTCCTATGTCTTTGACTGCCATCCCGTTCATCTCTGTAGTCAGCAGAGGAGGGAGCGGCATTAAACGTGGGGCACGTAAGGGATCAGCGCAGACCGTTGGCCCCGTGCTATGAGGGTGGCTGGATGCACGTGCCTGGGCTGGAAGAAGGCCAGAATGGCAGACGTGTTGCAATGAGGGCAGCGCTGGGATCTGTGAAGTGTTCTTCCAGTCTGAAAGCAAGCCCAGCAGCAGGATGCTTTGCATATTTGGTTGCTCTGCTGGCTGATACCAAACGTACCATCAAAGTTCGCTCATGTTTTTCACTGCTGTTGGCTGCTGTCTTCACCCTTACGGGACATCTTGAGTTCTCAGTAAAAAAGCAAGCAGCCATTTGGGCTGTAAATTATGCCTGTGTGGTTCTCCTGTCTTGTTTATTTCAGGCCATGTTGCAAACTTTGCAAAAAAAAAAAAAACTCTTCATCCGGCACTCCATGCAACTGGCTTAAATCAAAGGTGCGGTACGGCAGGCCATTGGGAGTGGGCCACCTTCCTTGGGCCTGTGTGGGTCACTGAGGGAAAAGGGAGCTTGTGAAAGAATAAAACTCATTAAAACCCCTCTGAATCATTTTTCAGACGGTATGTTTATTCAGAGTGGTGTAAGGCGGGTCTCTCAGAGGAGCACCTGCTCTTAAGGCCTACGTCCCGTAGTGTCTCGCTAGACCTGACTGTTGCTCATGCATTGAGGGGTGGCTGAATGAGAAGTAATTTTCCATGCCCCATGGCATGATCCTGCCTGGTCCCCAGAGCATCAGACTGTTTGGCTCGCCTCTGTGCCAGGAGATGTCGTGGAAGTTACTCCAAGTGGAGGGAAATAAGGCAGAGCTGGCAAGTTGGTCGTGGCTGAGAGCAGGCTCTGATGTAGGGATTCCAAGACCCCATCTGTCTTTCCTAGCCCACTTCTCTGCTGGAGGCTTCCTGGTCCTGAGCTCTGGTGATGAAGGGAGTGCCGTGACGGGTCAGCCAAGCAGAGCAGCCCCATGCTGCGAGCTCTTCTGACCTGGGCCTCGAGTCATGGCTCCTGCTGGCATTGGTTTTTCCTCTTGGCTGTGCCTTTGATGGCTGATGTGCAGACAGAGGGGGAAGACCAGGACATCTGCAGGACTCAGCCTGGAGACAGAAGCAGAATAGCACCTCACCTTTTGAAATTAACCAAATGGGAGAGTGCTTGCTCATCAGTGTTTGCCATCAGCCATGCTCCGGAGGGGGCGAGAAGGAAGCACGTCCTCACCCGGAGGAGCTGGCCTCATTCACTGCGAGGTGCTGGTGCCTTGAGGCGTTTTCTTTAGCCCTTCCATTTCTCGAGCCTGTAAGAGAGCTTTACGCAGAGCCTCTTGCTCTGCTGGTCCTTCTCATCCACTGGCTGCTGTGTGCTGCTCCTGCTGGTCCCAGAGGGCTCGGGGCAGGTGGGGACGGCTCCTGGCAGCTGATAAGCACTGAGGGGAAGGCAGGTTGCACGAGGAAGGTGTGCCAGGGAGGGGATCGCTGCTGGTTTTGTTCCAGCTGGAAGTCTCCTCTTCATCCCCTACCCACCCGTTCAGTTTTTGCATTTGTTCCCACAGTCTCCCTTCGTTTGCACATTATTTGGGTATGCGCTTTTGCTCTGATCTGTAAGGTATGTGGTGGGGAGCTGCCCTCTGCCCTGGCTGGCTCACGTGAGCGTAGTGGGTTGTGCCTGCCTTTTGTTGCTGGCCAGCTGAGGAATGAAGCCCAAGCTCCAGAAATTGCCTGACGAGCCCATATCCTAAAGGCTCCCCCTCCCTGACATGCTGTTTTGACTGCTGTCGTTAGATGCTCGGATGGGACACCGGCATTTCAGCGCTGCGAGGCTTTCTGGGCCAGAGGCTGTGCTGCGGGGCCTGGCTCTCTCATGTGGGCTTGTTAGAAATGCAGCTACCATTGGCCTTCGGTCAGCTGGATGTGGCTGTTCCTGGTCTGTCTCCATCCTGCTGCTTGTTCCTTAGCAGTGGTGCCTTCTCCATCTACTACTGAATTAGTGCGACAAACATCAGACGTGTTTGTGTCACCCATAGTATAGAAAATGTCGTCCTGGCAGTCTGCAAAGGAGCCTTAACCATCAGTCAGCTTTTCACTATTTGTTTACTCTAGTCCTTAAAGCTGTTATCACCTTCCTACTCCCTCAAAACTTTTAAAACATCGGTCAAACCTAATCCACCAGTACCGAGGGCTCTTCGGCTCGTGTCAGGATGCCATGCAGTTGTGGTGGATTTGAAGAGGCAAGCTGAGAAAGGTGGATTTAAATAGGCTTGTGCCTGTGCTTGGCTTTGCAGGTAACATGGTGTGAACACGTAGGTGAGATAGACAAACTCCTTTGTGCTCCGTTGCTTGTCTGAGAAACAGACCTAATCCCTGCTTTGTGTTTTTTCCTTTAAGTTGTCCTGTAGATTGATTTGAAACCATCAAAATGAAGTGTAAGGAGCTGAATGTGCAAGAACCAAGGTGCTGTCTGAGGTCACCAGATGCATGAAGAAAACAGCTTCAGCTCTTGCTGAAACAACTTCTTGAAGGGAGAGAAAGCTTCAGTGTCTTCGCAGCACAGTTCTGAGCACATAGCTGGAGGCAAGCAGTTGGAGACAAAGGGGCTGATGTCCTGCTGATGTGACTGGGAGTACCACAGGTCTCAGTCAGGTAGTCAGAACGTGGTGGGACACAGCTGCCAGCTAGCACACAGTTTCACTTGGCTACCTGGAAAGTATATTTGGAGTTGTGGAGACTTCACTTTAACCCTTGTGGGCACCCCTTGTGAGGTCCTTTCCTTTTGAGGTGACAGGCACTGCGAAGTGAGTCAATGGAATATGTCAAGTCCACGTTTGGTGATAAAATTATTTGGCGTGCAGAGATCCTGCCTTGGGTGAGGCCCCTAGAGCCAACCAGCAACGTTTTGGCCTGCTGAGGGAAGAGCAAAGAGCACTTTGCATTTTCCCACTAAAATGTTGGATTGGAGTGCTTAATCTCAGGTGTGGTTTAATTCTTGGTTGTATTAGTTGAATACTGCTCCTCAAATAGTAAATGTCCATGCAAAATTCTAGGATCTCTGCAAAACGATGCAAGTTGCAAAATTTTGACACCCTCACCCCTTTTGCAAGCTCATTTTGGTGCGGGAACATTCACAATCCATTTGTAGTGAGTAGGACAGTATTTCAGCAGTAAAAGGTAGTGTCTGGCTATGCGTGTGTGTCCTTGTGAGGTCCTGGGTAGAGCCTGTTGCATAAAATAAGCTGCCATCCTCTTACCTGTTTGAACAAGACCTGCTTGCTGCAGCACTTCTGTGGATCTTAGGCCCTAGAATCTTAAGAGCTTAATTCTCTGTTAATGCTGGGAAGTGGATTTCAAGATCCTTGAGAACAAGAACAATGAAAAATACTTGCTGTGCAATTGTTTCCTGGCTTCTTAAAGATTACTTGAATGCATCTGTAGCCAAAACAGCTGACTAAACCCGCCGTGTAGCTTGGTGGGACATGTGAACGAAGGAGAAGGTGGCAGCGGCTGATCCAGGACCGTGACACATCTCTGCAAGTTGTGCAAGTTACGCTTCTGGCATGAAGGAAATTGGTGTGCTCGACCTCCGTCTCGTTTAATTTGTTCCTGGTTTGTAGGCTACCAGAGAGCGGAACCAAGATGAAATCATTAGAGGGAATTAGCTCATAAGCCTTGGAGCGCGAAGAACCATTCCTCTTGTGTTTTCTACCATGGATACCCCTCGTGGCCTCGCTCTGACACATCAGTGACATTTGAGGACAGCTTTTCTCCCCAAGCTGATTCCCCTGGGCCAGCACCAAGCCCTGCATCTAGCATGTGAGTGCAACAAGTACAACCACATCTTGTGCCCCTCTGCCTGGGCAAAACAGGCATAGGAAACTGTGTGTGCAGTTGGTCGGTTGCACTCTGCAAGTGTTCATACCTTGCTTTAGCAGCTGTCTTGGAAAAATGCTGTGCAGGGCTTCTCGCTCTGGCCTGTCCCGCACAACCGCCCCGGAGCTATGCGCAGAATGGCTCTGTTTATCTGGGAAATTGTGTGTGTAGGCGGGTGTCTCCCTCCACTTCTCCTTCAAGTGGCTCACGATTTATTTTGGGACTGTCTTGGATGTAAAGTGTCAGCTCAAGAGCAAACCACTCAAGGTTGAGGTTGAAAGCATCGGGGAAGGAGGCTGCTTGCTGTCCTGAAGTGCTGAAGTGACGTGGGGGCAGTGAAACTGTACAGTGACCAGATGCCTTGCTTGCCTCCACCAGCTGATCGATGTGCACTGAGCTTACAGGGAGTGCTCCTAGAATGAGGTTGCCTCCAGGAACGGTATCTTCACAGTGTTTAACCTGGACAGAGGACACCTGAGTGGGAAGCAAGAGTCTTCCTGCCCCAGCTGCCATCTTGTGCCTGAAGCCCCTGTAGCTGTGGATGCATCTGTTGTTATTCTTGACTTCCAGAGGGCTTAATTAAAATACAGGTCTTTAATTTTTAATTTTTCCTTCCTGTTGATTCGACTGTCTCTGCGTGAACAAGGTCTCAGTGCAATTACTGCGCTCCCTGTGGAGAGCCAGACATTTAATTCAGCGAGGCAGAGTCTTTCTTGGAGGCGATTTATTTTCCTGATCTTTTTACTCTGAGGGATGCAAAAGCAAAACAGTAAAGAATCCGATGCCTTCTTTGGTTGTTCTGGGCATGTTTGGTGGTGGATCATGGTTACCAAAATGTTACCTTCTGTGCAGATAACTGCCTCCCGGAGCCAGGAGCATGTGGTGGAGCTGTTCAGCACCACTTGCGTGAGCAGGGCGAGTCAAAGCCCTTGGGTCAGGCCCAGGTTTCCTCTTTAAAACCAGGTTCCTGCAGCGCTGCTGTAAAAAGGTTAAGTGTTTTATTCCTGTAGGAGGCATTCGGATGTCTCGTGATGGGTTAACCCCAGAAAAAAGGGGTCAGGAGAGCACCCCGTGCCTCCCTGCCATGGGAGTGCAGCGTGTGGCCTGGCTGCTCCTGCGAGGGACCCCGCAGGGCGCCGAGCGGGGCAATCTGCTGTGAACCCTCACGACTGGGTGGAAATCTCAGATTTCCTTTGCCCTTTCTGAAGTTCGCTTCAGCTAACTCGGTGCTTTTGCTAGCTCAACTCCCCACGTGCAGCCGCGGATCGATGCTGGAGCAAACACACGGAGTGTTTGCCTGTGCTTGCTGCCGTGCAGCTGCAGATTTTTCATAGGCTGCTTAAAATACCGGGGGCTCCTTCAGCCTCAGGCCTGAGGCTTCCTCAGTTCCCGTTACGTGGCTGTGTACACGGCGATGTTTCAGTGTTCGCAGAGATGGTGTACGTACGTGAAACTTCCAAATGAAACCTCAGTCTATTTTTTTATTATTATTTTTAAGATCTTTCCAGGTCTTCCCGTCTCTGTCCTGTTTGAAAACCTGCTGCCATGGTTTTGAGGGGTGGCAATGTGGCTGGTGTCCGTGCCGGGTGAGTGGCCCCCAGGTGCCACCCAGCTCTGTACATGCTGGCACACTTGGAATATGCTGCTTTTGTGACGATTTGAGGGCTGCACGGCCCGTTTCTGCCACTTGTTCTGAAGGCTGCTTTGATTTGTAAGCTGCAAATTTAGACTGGAGACCTGGGACTCTACACACGCTAAGCGTGAGGGTGTTCTGGTGGGATTTAAACTGTCTGCTTTTAGTTGTCTTTATTTGTCCCCTAATGGAGGAGATAAACATTTCATTGTTGTTTGTGAGAAGTGTCTTTCAGTACCAGCAGTCCAGCAGTGGGGGATAAAGAAAGCAGATGCGTCCCGTCTCTTTTTAACTGCTTTTGTTTTTCTGATCACTCTAAAGGAGGCTTTTAATTTTTTTTTCTATTTTTTTTTTCTCTGAGCAGCAAGTGCTCCACAGGGCTTGATCAAAGCTCATAAATGATGGATTGAAGGAATGCCCAGCAGAGAACAGAACGCCCTTCTTGTGCTGTGCTCTGTGTGCTGAGAACACCATTGTTTCCTCGCGTACCTTTTTCCTCCTCGAGCTCGGGGCCGGGCAGAAAAGGCTTTTGTTCCTTGCCTGTCGGCCGAGACAATGCCAGTGTGTTGTCCTACCTCTGCTCTTGCCACCTGACCGGCCAAAGCCCTGTGGGTTTTGGCAAGCCCGGTGCAATTGTCCTCCAGTTCCAGTGTTGCAAAGAAAACAAATGGCATCACAGCCTCCTTCCTCCAGATCCTGGCCAGGACGCTCGATGGGGATGGCCGCGCGTGTGTCTGTGTGTGCTGCTTCCATCGGGATGCTGAGGGAAAGCTGTGCTCCGTCCTGTGCTCCGGTTCGAGCCTCCTCTGGCTTCCAGCGAGCTGGATTTGGGGCTTGGATTTGGACTTGGCTTTCCTCTACGGAGCTCTGTGGTTCGGGAGCAGGCTTCAGTCACTAACGTGAAGATGCTGCAGGGATCGGATGTGCCTGCTCCTGGCCTGTGTCATGGACGGTGTCTAGTCCCCAGAGCCGACTCTGCAGCTTGCCCTGGCCTCAGCTTTCCTCAAGCTGAGCTGTCTGCTTCAGGTTTAGCCCTCCCCGAAGTTTGTTTTCTAGGCACGCCCTCGTAATTAAACCAGCTGGTGGTAACTTCTGCGAAGTTGTGACAGTGCCAGCACCACGGTCCCATTACCTCAGAGCTTTAACTCGAGCTGCACCTAGTCCAAACACTCTCCCCTCCCAAGTCCCGGTGCTGGAAGGCAGAAGTGCAAACAGCTTTAGCCAGAACAATGTAGCATTGCCTGGGTAAAGAACGTGATTTACTCGCGTATGTGCGGCATGTGAGCGCCAGGGCACTGCGTGAGCCCTCGCCTTTTTTCTATTCTTTTTGTGCTTTCCCATTAGAGATGTCTGAGCCACTTGTTAGCACTTTTGTTTGGGGGCAAGGAGGAGAATGCGTGGGTCAGCAACAGGAGGTGGGAGTGAGATCTTTGGGAGCCCGGAGCCTGAAACCAAAAAAGCCAACAAACTAGTAAAGCTTTGTAAACAAGTTTAAAATTAGCCTGACCCACTGCTTTTGTCTTGCTGGAATTTAATTCCCCTGACCCTAAAGCTTTTGGTCTGACTTAGAGCAAGAGTTCCCAGGCTGGGGTCCCTGGAGGTCTGTGCCGTGAGGCCATGGGTCTGCATCAAACAGTGAGATGTACCTGCTGTCCACCTCATTTTTATTTTTTGTCCTCCTTATATTTGTGGAAGGCTGGAGAAATTCAGTCTGAAAAGCCCGGGAAGCCTCAGATACTTCTGCTGTCTCAGTGTCTGTATCTGTGTGTGGCTTGGGGCTGGAGTCTGCTCTCCCTCAAACTGAGACGCTGCTGCGTGAGAGCTGCTCGGAGCTTTTCCTTTTCCAGGCATGTTTGTAACTGTTTCTCTTCTGTTCCTGTTTGCAGGTTGTGCAGCTTGACACTAAAGAAACTGGTAGTCTTAAAGGAATTGGATAAGGAGCTTATTTCTGTGGTCATTGCTGTCAAAATGCAGGTAATTGCTGCTCAGTGCTGAGAATCAAACGTGTTGCTTGGGTATCGATACTGGCGGATGCCTAAACTGAGCTTACAGCCACGTGAGGGTCCATAACAGCCACAGGCCGCTTCCCACCTACATCGGGGTGTTCTGGGTATATGGGCAGTCTCTCGTGGTCCTTCCCTGTGTTTCTACCAAATTTCACTGTCGCTTGCTGAGGGCTCAGCGTGAGCTTTATCTGTATGTAAGGATGCCCATTACAGATCACATGCTGTCACCTGTTCTTCCTGAGCTGTCACCAAATCCGAGCCTAGTCTGTGTTTATTTAACATGCTTCGGCTCACTCTAGGGCAGAACGTCTTGGTAACTCGGTCCTGGCATGGGAGGGTCTGGAGGCTGGGCTGCCTCCTGCTGAGGGGCAGCTCTGCTCTTAGGAGCCCAAGCTGTTTTTGTAGCCGTGTGCTTGTCAGTGGATTTATTGAGTGCCTGTACGTTTTAATTTGTTTCCATAAAAAACAGCTATCATCCTAGGTAAACAACCTACTTTGCAGCATGGGTTTGTGCCATTTAATTAGGTGCCTACATATAGGTCATGCTGCCTGGAGGCAGGTTCAGAAGGAAGCGACTAAGTTCCACACTGTGGCACAGCATCAGCTGAGCTCGAGTGCTCCCAGCACTGCAAATTCTGAAGTACTTACTGATTAAAAGCCTAGCGGACCTCTAAGTAGACAAATACCATTAACTGTGCTGAAAAGCAGCAGCTTTGCAAATAAAGGGACAGACAAACGCCTGCAGAGATCTGGTGGTGTCAAAATCTAGCTTGGGAGTTGAAATCACAAAGGCTCTATGGAGCAAGAACATGCAGCTGAGGATTTAGCCAACATCTCTCATCTCCGTGAGCAGTCCAGCTGGGGCAAAATCGTGTCCCTATGTGTTGGAGAGGGTTCATACACCCCTGGCAGGGAACAGAAAGGTAGGGAACATTTTCACTTGCCTGAACTCATGGGAACCTCCGAAGACACACAGCTCTGGATTTGCACGCTGTCAGATATTGCTTATCACGGCTGAAAGCTTTCCATATGTTCGTACTGAAGACAGTGGATGCATCCCTGTAAGGGCCTGAGGCTTGTCGGTGAATGATCTACGTGTGAAGTGTGTCAGGCTTGGGTAGGAAAATTCAGTAGCTTTTACTAGAACAAAACCTTCTCTTCCTGTCTGGTGCTCAGTGCTTCTACCTTCTCTGGGTGAAAAGGCTGGAAGTGGTGCCCCAGAGCTGCAAGTCTGGAGGGGTTTTAACAGATGGGACTTTCTTGTCTATTTTGGATACACGTCGTGACCTGCCTTGCTATAGTAAGTCAGACACTGAAACCCGAGCAGTTCTGCAATCCCCTCTGCAGCAGTGCCAATCCCTGAAGAACTGGAAAGCAAAAGGACTCATCCTGTATCGCTGGGAAAGTTTGGGGTGCTTCTCCGCCAAGTCGCAGGCTGCACCTCGCACCCCTGGGCCATCTTTTTTGCCCTTGGTCTGTCCTTCAAGCTGACCTGGAGGTAATGTGGCTGCGATGACTGCTGTCCCAGAGGGTGCCCGTAGCTTCACCTTGGGCGTCCCTGGCACCGGGGTTCGATCATCACCCCTCTCTCTTCGTGACGTGCCATGTAATGGTAGGTCGGTAGCACTGCAGCTGTCCCCGAGGCAGGCAGATTGGAGGCACTCTTATTAAAGCCCCTTTTTGGCTCGCAGGTTGTTATTACGATGCTGACAAGCTCTTTTAAGGCCACTTAATTTGCCAGCACTCGGGTGTCTGACACAGCTATTGTTTGAAGCTGGTGATATCGGATCATCAAATATATGATCTCTGTCAAAGGACTCGCTGCCTTTGTACAGGGAATTGCAAGAGAGGTGTCAGGCCCTGGAGCCCTTCCAGAGGGGATGACTGAATTCAGACCTAATGAGAGCATCACACCTGCGCTTCCCATGGCTCCTTGCAGCCTCCCGGACAGGGATGTTCAAAGAGTTGTCAGCAACATTTCCCAAGCTGTTGCTCTATTTATCTGCTGCAGTCTTCTAAAAGCAGCTATATTTGGGCCTTCGTTAGATTTAGGGTTGTGTAACGAGTGAAGCAAGACCATGACTGCTAGGAGATTTGCAGCAGCCGAGCAGATGCCGCTGTTGCCGGCGGCAAGGCTGGCTGTGCTTCACTCGCACGCGTGCTGCTTTTCCTGGGGGGACCCTTCAGTTTCTGCCCCTGCTCTGCTGTCTGTCTCCAGGCCTTCTGGAGCTGGGCACCTCTGCAGAAGTGTTTGGGAGGAAGGGATGTGAAGGAGTCTGGGCCTCTCTCCCTCGTCGCGGGATGTGTTCTGGGGCTGAGGTAGCCATACCTAGGTCTGTTTTGGACATACTGGGACATGTTTACCCTCTTGCCTGTGTCTAGTTTCCCAGATGCTGCTTTTTGGAGAGCTGCAGTTCCGTGCTCCTGGGAGATCAGCCCGTCTGGACAAAGCCAATCTGCAGCCTCAGCAGAATATCGAGCCAGCGGCCTCTGAAACTTGCCACTGTTTGAACAGTGCGGGAGCGTTTGCTAGGCAGCAGCTTGTCATGCTTCCCTGCTAGTTTTCCCTGAAACGTTCCCCGAAATGAAAGCAGCCCGGTAACTCAGCATATGGCAGCCCAAGCAGCGCGGATGTGGAGTAATCCTGTCATGTCTCCAGACTGCAACACTTAGGGGATTTTTTTCTCTGTAATCCCAATCAACTCAGAGTTGTTCAAGCAGGTTAAAATCTCCGCTTTCCCCAGGGAGGGGTGTGTGTACCAAGAGAAGAGATCAGTATGTCGTGGCTAATGCCGCAGGTTTACATGTGACACTGCAGCCTGCCTCCAAACCCCGCTGCGGAGCCTGATACCTACGGGCTGAAATCACAAACCCAGACTGCAGCTCGAGGGGTGGGGGCTGACTCACAGCTTCTGAATGCTGGGGTTTGGCAGAACAAAAGCTGCTTTGTTGCAGTGAGGGACAGTAAATATGCCCAAATCTTGATTAGTCAAATATCTCCCTTTCATCTCATTAATATTTCACAGACGTGCAAGGTCAGTTCCATCCGTTCACTTTCTCTGCGGTAGTCCCTGAAAACGTTTCCCAGTTTTTCTATAAACGGGACGGGGCTGGGATGGCCATCCGAGGCTTCTTCCCTTCCAGCCCACTCTTCTGCCCCCTCCAAGGCCAGAGCCGCTCCAGCAGTGCCTGCAGATCAGCACCCAGTCCTTCAAGCTGTCCGACAGCCCTGCCTGCCGAATCTGCTGCCCTGTCTTTTCCCTGGGGAGAGGCAGGCCACGCAGCCCAAAGGCAGCTTTGGGTGATATCAGGGAGGGCAGGAGCCCCCCGATTTCACTGCCAAGCATGTCAGGTTGGGCAGTAAAGGGCTGGCTGCTGGGGGATTCACCACGTGGACTTTGTTTCTGTGCAGGGCTCCAAGCGCATCCTGCGGTCTCACGAGATTGTATTGCCCCCGAGTGGACACGTGGAGACGGAACTGGCGCTGACCTTCTCGCTGCAGGTAGGGTGGGACGCGGCCTCGGGGCCTGTGCTTGCTGGAATTGCTGCTTTTCAGTGAGATTTGTCGCTTTGGGGGTCTGTGGTCAAGATCTTTGTGATGGTTGCTCTGTTCCTCAGAGCATCCTGCCCTGGTGCTGCCTCCTGAGTAGGGAAATGAGGTGAATAGAGGCTGGCTTGCTGCAAGCAGGAGGGAGGATCCTGCGTGCATAGAGCAGTCAGACAGACGCTCAGAAGCATTCATATCTGGGTTATCTGTATTTTGGGACTGTCGCTTAGATTTTGAAGTCGAGAGTTTGATCTGGTAAGAAGAAAGGCTCCAGTGATGATGCGAGACAGACCGGTTGTTACTCTGAGACCTGGGTAGACTCAAAGCAGATGAGATTTGGTTGCAGATGGATGATAACCCCGGGACTGCACAGGCAGGTACACAGATGGCTGGTGTTCGTGGTTCTCTCCTGACGCAGCCCCCAGGCTGGGTTAACTGCAGCGTTGCAGCCCTCCATTGTGGACAGGAATGATAAAGCCACGTGCTGGGAATAAGTATGCGTGGCCATGGGGGCTGCAGCTTTACAAGGACAGGGAGCAGAGCCTTAGGATGAGCCACGTCTCCCTCTGCCAGTCCTATGTCAGAAAGAAGCAAGTGTTTCTGCCCATCTTTTTGGAATTAACCAGGAACGTGTGTGTTTTTCTGCAGCTCGGAGCAATCCTGCAGCAGGGCACAGAGCGCTGCTTTTAAGTCGTTTTCCCCTGAAGGGGCTGGGAATTGAGCCAGAACAGAGGAGGAGGATGTCCGTGACACTGTCAGCCCTCAGAAAGGAGGGTGTGAGAGGAGCGAGCTTAATGCAGAGATGTGCTGCTGCTCTCTGACTGCAGGCAGGATCAGTGCTCTTGGATGCAGCAAGGCCTGGGAAGCCTTCCTGAAATGGCACAGCAGGACTTTTATGACAGCTTTTATTGTTTCTTAATTGGACGATGGCTGGAAGCTACTCTTAGCTAATGACTACAGCCTGGGCCAGGTACAGTCTGAATTTAGCGCCTGGGATATTTTGAGCGTGGTGCTGGGCCACAAAGTAAAAGCATGTGGATGTCTCAGCAGGAGAGAGTCTCAGCGTCTTGCAGCAGCCAGCATCTCCATACTGTGCTGTCAGCTCTCCCAGCTCGATGCCTTGCTCGATGCTAGCTGTCTGCATGTGCAGCCCCTCATACCTTCACAATCACGTCCTCCTCAGCTGTTCCTCCTGGTTGAAATTCTTGTTCTTTACACCGAGCGTTTCCTCGTCAGCGTTAAGGTGACAGGACAGGCTGGCACAACAGCACGCAGCCCGTTGTGGCTGGCAGGCTTTCACTCCAACAGAAGGGAGGAGTTTCCTGTTGCTGTTATGCAGCTGGAGTAAGATGGGAGAAGTAGTGTGTCCGATCCTGTTTCACCTCGCTAGCTAGGGCTAAAGCAGCAGTAGCCTTTCTGGCTGCTTTAAAGGTAAGCTGCCCTTACTGCTTTTCCTGACCCATGGGTTTCTCAGGATCAAATGAAATTCCCTAGGTATTTCAAGCACAACCTCACACCTCTCCAGAGCACTTAATTCCTGTGTTTGATCTCTCCAGATGGAAGGGATTTTGTCACTTGGGCTTCAGAATGAATTTCTTGCACTGCCTCCTGCTGTTCTGGGGTGTGTGATGGTCTCACCCCTTGGATGTGCCTTGCGGTGCTTGGTGCTTCCTCTAAACATCTCATTTCCAAATATTTTGAGCCAAACTGTGTCACGGACTGGCAGTTACTGAAAAGTTTTGGTTGAAACCATTCTGTAGAGTTCATAAGCCCTGGCAGCAGTTAAAAATAGCTTGTTGGTACAGGGGAAATGGCTCAGCTGTTCCAGAGGACCTTGCTTTTAGCTGAGGAGGTGAGTGGCCTGGGTGTCTCCGTACTTTTTTATTAAAATCATCTCTATGAATGTTCATCAGAGGTGGTAAGGAAACGCAACTTGAAAATCAGAAACCTGCACGTGTGTGGACTTGAGCCATCCAATTTAGTCCCGAAAGCTGTGCGCGTTGAGATGTGTGATGTGTTTTGTGATGGCCTTTTAATTATGTGGCCTGTTCTGTTGTTCCTCTCTTCTGTGTGGCCACTTCCTCGTGCAGTGCACAGAAGATCCCGTCCTTGCAGAGCAATCAGTTAATTAGTATTCCGCTTGTTTGTGCGGCCACTGCTCCTGGCTCTCTGCAGAGCAGCCAGGCCTGCTCTGGACTGCAAATTAATATCTTAAGGTTTCTGGTGACACCCAGCATTTGTATTTATCAAGCTTTTTCATAGGCAGAAAGTTACTTTCATAATGTCCAGAGCAAGGGAAAAATACTTCCTGCCTGTGAAATGAAGCATTTTTCACTGAGGTATGTCCAATGTGCAGGTAGGATCCCTGCCATGAGGTTCTCCTTTCTGCAGGCCCACACAGCCCAACCCATTTCTCGGAGGCTGCTCATTGCTTTGGAACCAGACTCGGTCTCAGCCCTTAACAAACAGAACAGCTCCTCTGCACCCCTGGGCTTGAACTGTTCCTGCAGGTGCAGGGTTCCCTGAGCTCTCCCCCTGCCTCTTGTCACTCAGGTGGCCTTTGGGCTTTGGCACAGCTTTGCCAAGGCTGTGTTCTTGAGGTGAGAGGTGGCTTTGCTGCTCCCTCAGGGTGGATCAGGACTGGATGAAGGGAGAGAGAAGTGCTTGGCTGGGGAAATGAAAGTCCAAAGCTGAGAGGTTCTGTCAGAGCTGGCGGCCTCTTTGGGATAATGGAGGGTTGTGCATTGAGGTTTAGTTCATGTAGGCACTTCTAAAAGCCCTGGGGCTAATCCCTAGAAATGGAATTGAGCCGTGAACCAGGCAGCCTGGGAGATAACGTTACGGGATGTAATAACCTTTTTCGTTGTGTTTCCAACCTCAGTACCCTCACTTCTTGAAGAGAGAAGGCAACAAGCTTCAGATCATGCTGCAGCGGCGGAAACGGTACAAGAACCGAACGATTTTGGGCTACAAGACTCTGGCTGTTGGGTCCATCAACATGGCTGAGGTGAGCAGCATTTGTCATGATCCGTACTTACAAGGGGGATATTTTCCCAATTCCCTTCTCTTTAACCCGTGTTGTTACTTTCCTCATGGAGGAGTACCTGTATGGATTTCATATAACTGTCTTAATAACTGCAATTAGTAGTCAGAGAAAAATATTTTAAAAAGATTGTAGTATTGAGCAATAACATTGTGTGTTTCCTAGCTAATATCACGAGAGCTAAAGGTTTTTTGAGGCTTACTTATTAGCTTATGAGGTTTGTGGTATTTTTTAGTCTTGTTTGGTTTTGTTTTGAGTTGGGAGGAGTCCAAATAATTTCACCCAAATGCAATGTGAATCCCCTTTGCATTCAGGACACTTCAGCACATATTTAAATACTTGTCCATTTTCTCTTTTAATGTGTTCTGCAAAAGAAACAGTAGAAAGTTAAGTTTATTTGGTTGAGTTCAACTAATGCATTTGTTTCGTGTTCTTAAATGTAAAAATGTTTTGTTGTTTCATATATGCAGAAACAAAACTGTTAGGGTCACTTGTGCAAGTCTTCCAACCCTAAGAAGTACTAAGGTTAAAGCAACTGAGGTTTGCTCTGTTTCCCTCTGCTACTGTATGAGAGTTCAGCATCATGTAGTTTTTATCACTTTGCAGTTGCACCCTTTGCAATTCCTGTTTGGTTGTTCTTGGTAATTTAGGTGGAATTACCTGTGCATGAGAGGTAAATAATAAAGATTTTCAGATTTACACTTAAAATTAATGCTGGAATCAGGAATGGGTAAATTATTCACTAAAGCTTTCTGAATGGCCTACCTAGCTCCATGCTTCATTATTTCATGCCCCGTTTAATCTCTGCCGTTTGTGTTCGCATATTTAGAGATGTGCTTAGCAGAAGCAAATTCAGTTTAACGCCAATATTTTTCCTCAGACTACATTCTATCAACAACTTCTTACCATCCAAAGTAAGATAATGTTATGCTGTGGTGAGTTATTACTGTGTTAAACAATTCATTATAAAGAACACTCCTTGTGTGTGAGTTAAGCTTCCCTTAGACCTACAGTAAATGTTGAATTTCCCATTTAAAGCAGCCAAATTCTAATTTACAGTGTTGTAGCTAATGTTTTTCCTGTACCATGTTTGGTTTGTTTAAGAACTGGAAGTTAAATATTGCTGTGAGGCAGAAAATGTGTGGGCCCATTAATTAGACCCATCAGTGAGCTTCTAAGTGTTGGGCACTTGCTGCTGTGTGTGGCTTATTTTTTTGGTCTTTCTGTAATGTCAGCTGACTGAGGTTAGAAGGTCATAAATTTTCAAAGGTTCACTTTCTTGGGAAATAGTTGCTCTCCAGCTCATCTGGAATATTTCTGAAATGGAAGACTTCAGGTAAACAAATCCTATATCCTCTTTGCATTTTGTAGTGTAATGACCCCTAGACAGCACTGACTCATTTAAAAACGTTATTGTAGCAGCTGGAACAAAAGAAAGCAATGAGAAGCTATTGGAGGCATGAGTCTGAGCAGAGTTTAATAGCAGGGGGCATATGTTCCTCATCAGCTCAGGTCATTTGAGGAGCTGACAAGGCAGCCTGGTGTGTGGTAGAAAGCTAAGGCGCAGGCAAGTAGGGGTGGGGAAGCAATTTCTGACTCTGGTGGGGCAAGGGGAGAACTTGAGCCTTAAGTTCTGGGCATAGGTCCGTGAACTGTGGGTGGCAAAGGGATGATAACTGCAGAGAAACCCACACTGAGATGTCTCTCTGCCTCCTCTATCATCCTGTTTTTTTTTGTGACACACCTCTTCATTAACCCAGGGTGGCCAGCTCCTCTGAGATTCAGGTGCCAGCTCTCTGGAGCAGGAATTTTTGCTTTAGGACACTAAAGCACTTTGCTGTGTACCCCACCAAGAATTTTTGCTTTTGCTGGCTCTTCTGTTGGGCTTTAACACAGAAATAAGTTCCTTAATTAGGTGTTCAGAAGCTTGGTAACTTGATAAGTCAAATCAGTACTGTGTTGTGGAAGCAAATACATAGTAATGAGGTAATCAAGTATCATGCTTCAAGGATGAGCTATCACACTCAGAAAATTTTTCCTTTCTTTCCATCACTTGCATTAATAGTCAAGTAAAATCTCAACTAGCATTGCAAATTGCCTGCAAGTGGCTTCTGCAGTTGCAGGGTGTTGGCTTCCTTCTGTACCTGGAAATCTGAAGTAACTCTAGTAACATAAATAGCTCTCATAGTATGGAAATGGTGCAAGTTTAAATACATTTAAATGCAGATTGGTACTGCTTTATTTCTGTCCCAGGTCATGCAGCACCCCACAGAAGGTGGCCAGGTACTAAGCCTCTTCAGCAACATCAAAGAAGCTGCAGTGAAGGTAGCAGAAATCTGGATCTTCTCCTTGTCAAGTCAGCCAATTGACCATGAAGACAGCACGATGCAGCCCAGCCAGAAAATCAAGTCTACAGGTAAGAGTACAACCACACGCTCTGAGGACTAGTGTCTTCCTAAACTAGCTGCAGTTAAACCCCACCTGGGCTTAGGTGCTTCTGGGGACAAATGAGAACTGGTTTGCACGAGTTCTGTACCTGTAACTGGTTGCTGCAAAGAAAACCAACTTTGCAAACCTGTTGCTGTGTAAGCAGGGAGTGTGACAGGAGCTGGGGATTGTCAAAGGTTCTTCTGCATATCATACCAGGCTTGAGCCATCCAGCAAGTTAGACGTGTGCTCTTCCAGCATTACTGGTAGGTGTGCTGAGAACCTGTAGCTTCTCACCAGGCTAGCAGGGTCATATTCAGGAGATGCACATTTAAGCTGCTCTTCCAACTTCTTTTTCCTTTGGGTGTTGTACAACAAATGTCATTAACTTCTGTAAGACCTAGAAAGCTGCCACGTGTTTTCTGTGGGCTCTGGTCTGGTTTAAAGAGAGCAAATCCAAGCGTTGTGCACTGTGTAAGAAAGTCATTGGGTTTTTAATTGTGATGATCTTCCACCTTCTTTGTAGTACCACGCTTCTGCTCACTGCCAGAAGAGTGACCTGTTGAAGATAGTGCGTGCAGGTGCTTGTGTGTTGCTGCCTGAGGCCAGGCAGGACACCTCAAGTGTCACCTCGATAGAATTTAGACTCTCCTGTCATGTCTTATTTGCTTCCGTAAGCTAGTTGTGCTCACTTAAGGGGGGAAAAATTTCCTTGTGGGGAAACCTCTGTACTTGCTGCTGTCTTCCAGGTGGTTCTTCCCAGGGTAAAAGGGGATGGTATTTCAAGGAGTCTTATCTGCGTGCTGGTATGTCCTTCCTGTCAGATATATCTTCCTTGTTCCTCACCTGCAGGAGGTTCCCATCTGACTGGTTCAGGCACAGATAGAAGATAAACTGTCAGGCCCTTGTGTGTCCCCTTTCCTGGTTTATGACTGTTAGCAGGCTTTCTTTGCTCCTGAGTTGAGATTGTCCCCTCGCATTAAAGGAGTTTCATGGGATCTCTCCCCTCTTTCCTTCCCTTTCAGACAACTATTCCGAGGAAGAGTACGAGAGCTTCTCTTCTGAGCAGGAGGCCAGTGATGATGCCGTACAGGGCCAGGTACTGTTTAGGGCATGGTTTCTCCTGGTGAGGAGTTCTGTAGAGCACGTACATTCTCAGCCTGTGCTTGGAGCTGTAAGTCTAATTCTTTAGCTAGACCATGACAGTGCGAGACTGTTACCGAGTGTTCAGCTGCCATGGCAGAAGGAGAATGGAGATGCACAGGATCCCATTTCTTCCACTGTGCTGTGATTTATCTTATGTGTTGACTTGAGCCCCCTTTAAACACTAAAATATTGGCAGTCCTGTGCATTTCTCTGCTTAATGGTCAAGGCATCAGTTGATTGCTTCTGTAATGCTGATTGGATTCCAAGAGCCCAACTAGGCCCCCAGCTGTCATGAAAGGGCCAGTGGGATCCGAGTCAGATGTTAGTCTTTAATACCTTCTGCACAATGAGTCCTTACAGAGAACCCCTGAGTCGATGTGAGATGCATTTGAGTTTGGATCTTAGTTGCTCTCAGACTCTGGCATCACTTTCCTTCCACCTCTTGGAGGGACTGAGAGGAGCCCCCTGCGACGTGGGGCTGAGAGTATCCTTGTTCCTTCAATGTAGAACTAGGGCTGTTTTGCTTCTCTGTTCTGGTATTCTGGCTCTCTGCAGACCTGGCTCAATTCCTTTTCCCTCTGCCACCATAACCACAAACAATTAAAGCAAATGCTGAATGCCTGGAAGATAGAGCAGCAGGTTCATAGAGGGAACACTGTTAGCCCTTAAATGCTCGTGTGTCCCCAAGCCACGAAGGTAACAAAGGAATCCTCTTTCTGTTCAGGATTTGGATGATGATGAGTACGAGCTGGGGAAGCCCAAGAAGCAGCGGAGATCGATAGTAAGAACGACGTCCATAACCAGGGTCGGTGGAAATTAGTTTTACTAACACTGATGGGGTTTGGCCAGGATTTGCAGCGCATGTGGCTTGTGGGAGCGGCAGCACTAGACACGCTGGCCCAGCAGGGAGCCTGGGGGCATGGTCACAGCATGTGAAGAGCTAGCAGAAGCTGTCAGAGCAGGGAGTGGGGCAGTCCGTGGTGTGTGTGTCGTGAGTGTCCTTTGACTGCAAGATGAGGGAGCTCCAAAAATCATGTAAGCATGTGAAATTCAGCCTCATAACGAAGCCAGGGCAGAATCTGTGCTCACCTAAGTCCTGAAAGTGTAGCTTCAAGTGAAGGGAAGCTCTTCTGCTTGTGCTCTGCATGGGAGAGGCTTGTGGAAAGGTTTCAAAATGAAGTTAAGTAGCTCAGTTAGGGGCTGGAGCTTGACGATGAACCTGAGGTGGTGCATGTGCTTTTGAAGAAAAGAAGTAGCTGGATATTCAAGGCTTTGGTAGGTAGCATGCCGCCATCTGCCCTCTCACAGCAAGCATGTGATTGTCTGTAAAACTCCTGTGTGGAGCACTGACTTGTGCTGGACTGCACCATAATGCAGCTTTCTGCTGACACAAGTGCTTGTGCATGTCTGCGATGACAATAACTCAAATCACCATAATGAGCTAGGTTTCTTTTTGGACTTAGGAGTTGGTTTGGAGTTCATTTGTACCTTCTGTGAAGCTATTTTTGAAATCTGTGTCTTGAGAAGGTCTGGAATAAACACTGTTTTGACCTAAACCTACAATTAAGAAGATCCTCTATAGATTAGGAGTATGCTAGCTCATATGCCTGATGTCCTTAGTATTTTTTTCAGGCATTAGTGACAGCACGGGGCAAAATACACCCCTAGCTTACTAAGTGAGCAACTTCTTCCTAATAAGAATGACTTTCTGTCCCTGACCATTGAGCTGGTACTGAATCTCTGGTGTGTTGAGCTGGTGCAAGACTGGGTTAGGCTCTGCCAGGAAATTTAACATCAGCCCAGCTCCAAACCCACCAGGGCTCCTGCCTGCCAACTGTCAAACCAATCAGGCCAGTGGCTGGCTTTACCACCCAGGCCAAGCTTTACATCCCGAATCAGGGCACAACTCGAGCATGAGAGCATGTTGGTCCTGCAAGTGCAGTGGGGGCAGTTCTTTGGACAGCGTTTGAGCCTGGTGAATTTATTTCACCTGAACTTCAGCTGTGTAGAAGGCTGCACAGGTTGCAGTATTTATGTTCAGTGGTAAAGGGCTAAGTTTGGAAGAGTGGGGTGGCGTGAAGTGTCTGAGGCCGGAGTGGTGGGACCAGTGGGACTTAGAAGAAAAGCTCACGTGAGATACAGTCGAGCCAGTGGATGAGCAACTTGCTGCACCAAACAGTGGCCCGGCACTAGCCATTTTCTCCTCCCCTTCCTCCTGAGACAGGGATGCCACTTCAAATGCCCTGAACCGTCTCTCTTGCCTGTGCTTTCCTGTGCCTTTTCCTTAGAGTGTGCGTGTGAGGTTGGTCAGCGACAGAGAAGGGCTGGGTAGCTCAGGCTAAATCTCAGCTGTTTGGTCCTGCGAGAGAAAAATAGCTGTTGTGTGCAAGTGAGCACAAAGGCGGTGCAGCAGTTGGGTTTGTTATTTTGGGCTTGGTGCCTGCTGTTTCCTAGATCTGCGGGTATTGGACTTGGAAAACATTTTTCTGATAGACAAGTGCAAAGGACAAGCCTCACAACTTTCCTGCAGTGCTACTAGTCGCACAAGCAAGCCTGTCAGGATGAACTGCAGCAGGGAAAACAGTGCTGTGTTGATAGAAAATACGTCTGTTCTTTGGGTCAGTGGGTAGATGCCTGTGTTGGCTCAGCAGTGTTAAGAATCAGAGAAGTTGACTCTCAGATGCTCACCAGAAATTTGCTGTCCACTGTGAGTCCAACCAAGAGTGGTTTGCCATCCGTCGGGGCCAGAAGGCTTATCATAATGTCTAGTGGAGTGGGACTTTGTTGTAATGCAGGAAGGTGTCATAGGTGTGGAAAAGCTGATTTCAACATGTATAGCAGAGACTTGCTTTGTGGTGCCAGCAGTTTTTTGACTTGAAGCAGCAGCTAGAGCACCCGTGTCATGTGTCTGGGCTTCTTACTGGGAGAAAACAGTTCACTGATGCTTTACTTATGTAAAAATGTCTTTGACTTGCAGCAACAAAACTTCAAACAGAAGGTTGTGGCATTGCTGAAGAGGTTTAAAGTGTCTGATGAGGTAAGTAATGCGTGCTGGAAGCCTTCCTGTCTGTATATTGCTCTCTTTACTGCTTGGTGTGCACCCTGCTGTAGTCATCAGGAACATTATCCTGTTTCCTCCTAGTTCTCTTCACTTTGTTTCCAAGTCTGTAGTTGATGTGACCTGTCCTAATGCCCTGGCCTTGCATGGAAGCTTGAGGGCCACCTTTAAAATGCCATCAAATGTTTTCTAGATCAAGTTTTATCCAAAGCAGATTTTGATAAACATTCATGTACCCATTAGTTTCAAAGACGGCTTTGAAATTATCTTTGGCTCTTTCAAAGGCAAGTAGTCTACTTCGTATGTTGCTTGTGAAGTTAAATTGCTGCCTGTTTGATCACCTTACTAGAACAGCCAGGCAAGACTTGAAAAACTTTGATAGGAAATGCAGATCGACAGGAGAGACAGCTGTCTGGTCAGAGCTAAAAATGAAAGAGATCCAGAACCCAGGAGCCTGTGTAACATTGAGTTTCTGATAGAAAAACAGTTAACAGCTCACTTGGCTGTCAGTCTGCGTGCAGATTCTGTGGTTTGTGGGAAAGAGTGAGCAACTCTTCATGCTTCCTGACTTCCAAACAGTCCTGTTAGCTCTGCTGTTCTTCCCAAGTTAGCTCAGCAGAGTCAGCACCTGTATCTGAGGCTGCAGCCTGCTGTTTTTCTGGAGCTGCCACTCAAAGAGCAAGCTCTGAGCTGGGTACAGCTGTGTGCTTACTCTGTATGTGGGAAGAAACCTTCGGGAAGTTTTGACATGAGATACCTGTTCTCTTCAGGTTTGCATGTGGGTTGTAGCTGATCCTTGTCCAGGTTTCAGACACCTTCTGTGGACATTTTTGTCACGTTCCTGCCTGCTTGGGTACCAAATATGAAATTAGGATGTGTCACGGCAACTTTTTCAGTTTTTCAGTGACACACAAAACAGATTACTCAATCGGGAGCACTGCAATTCTGTACTTGTAAGAATACTGGGACTCTGTTAGGGGCTTTCTGAAGGCTTTGTTTACAGAATAGGGCTGAGCAGTGAACGTGGTTAATAACTTGTTCAAAGATACCTAGTCCAACAGGTAAGTATAGCTTACACAGGCACTGACAAACTTCACTCCCAAGCTTCCCGGGCTCTGTTTGACAGCTAGCAGTCAGCAATGCCTGCTTTCCTCCTGCACATAGGTTCTGGATTCAGAGCAGGACCCAGCGGAGCACGTCCCAGAGGTGGAGGAGGACTTGGACCTCCTGTATGACACGCTGGACATTGAGAACCCCAGTGACAGTGGGCCAGAAATGGAAGATGACGACAGTGTCTTGAGCACTCCAAAGCCAAAGTTAAAGTAAGTGTGGGGTGGCTGATGCAGAGCAGTCAGTTTGAGGAACTGCTTGGGGCTTAGTCCCCATGAGAGCTAGGACTGAAGAGGGACAGTGTGCAGTGTCAGCACAGATTAGATGGTGTTTCTATTCTCACCCCTCTGCCCTGTTCCCACCCTCCATTGACTTGGTGTCAGAGCAGCAGTATATGTTAGGATAACTTGATAATTGCTTGTGAGTTGGGTGTGGGGTGTCTAATTTCCCTTCTTATTTTTTTCTTGTTCCCTTTGCAAATACTCTGCCTGCCTGCCACCTGAGCGCAGGGGTAGGAACTGCTGACAGGCAGGCAGTGGAAATAAACTTCACATAGATGTTCTGAAGAGGTGGTAGAAACAGAAAGAAATCTGGTGCTGTGGCAGAAGAAGCGTTGGAAGCTGCAGAAGCAGTAGCAGTGATAGACAAGGCAGTCTTTCTGGGAAAGCTGATAAGATTCTGTGTGGAAAGAAAGTCTTTGCAGGGATTAAGGAAGTCGAACTGCAGGAAACAAAGGAGCTCTTCAGGGCCTAAGGGTGACTGACTGCAGCAGAAGTAGATACACCCAAGCCTGTTCTGAACTAGCTTTTGTAGGTGCTGATGTATGGCAGCACTGTGGAGCTGAGCTATGGATCGCTTCTAGTTGGTCCTGGGGAGATGCTTTCTGGCTTCCTCTGTCCAGTTCTTGCATTCATATCACGAAAGGAATGTGATAAATGTTGATGCTTGTAGGCATTATTTCTTTCCTGCAACAAAAAGAAAATCAGTTTGTTGAATTGTAATTGAGTCTTGAAGCCTGCCATGATGATCTGCCTTTTTACATGGAAGCACAATCTGATTGTATGTGCTGCTACCTTATCTTAGTGAGCAAATGTGTAATTGGATCCTAGGGCCAGCAGCCAAGTCCAGATGCAAGCTGGAAATAAAATGCACATGAGCACCAAGAGTCACTGACCCACAGGAGTGGAGAATGGGTGGGGAGCAGTAATTCTCCTTCACTTGCTGTCTTTCAGTCAAGAGCTAGACCTTGTCTGGAATGCCGTGTAGTTCAATCAGCGTTTGCAAAGCTGAAACAAAAGCCTCAGTGTGAAACTCTGCACCTGGTGCTTGGGGTAGTAAAGGCACAACTGCTCGTGTGGGGTGAATGTGCGTTCTGTTCTGCTGTGTGAAAATGCTGGGCCCATGGGCCCATCCCAGATTTTATGGAAGTAAAAATTTCTGTTTGGTGTGTCGCGTGAGAGCATGCAGGCATTCCTTGTAAGTGCTTTATAAATATGATCTGGTGGGTGACAGCTGACATGTTGGAGCTGTTACATGGAGGTCAGTCAGTCAGTGCCAGGGCTAGACAGGACTCCTTGGACTTTCAGGCTTCTCTTGCCGTTCTGGAGACTTTTCCTCCCCTTCCTTTCACTCACAGGATCAAAAGTAGCTTGTAAATTGTACTGGAAGTGTAGAGGAGTGGTAAGACACCTCTGGAACAGTCACGTTTCTTTGCTGAGAACATAGTGGAATTTCTCTGTTAATGTTCTTAATAAAAACAAACTGTTTTTGCTTTCCTTATTCAGACCTTATTTTGAAGGACTGTCGCACTCCAGCTCTCAGACAGAAATTGGTAGCATCCACAGCATCAAGAGCCAGAGAGAGCCATCAAGTCCTGTAAGTCGTCTCAGGAAGGTTATCTGTCTGCAGTTAACATAGCAGCCTCAAGGCCTTGTCTGTCCATCTACAGTCCCTTTGAAATTAAAGTGCTCTGACCACACAGTGCTAACCTGTCGTGTTCATCCTTGATACCTGCGCTATCTCTATTTACATGTGTAAATTAAAGCACCCTCTCTGACCTCCTCCAAAGACTTGGATACAGAGACGTGAATATTCTGCCAAGAAAGAGGGATTTTATTTTTTATTTTTTAACAGAAATTAAGTGTTAAGTCAACATCTTCAGTTTATGTATTGAATACTTGCTAATGGAATGAATATCTCCATGTTTTCAATGCACTTGCAGTAGCCAGGATGGGAGATGTTGCCTGCAAGCTTTAGGGATTCCCTGACCCTGCTCGGAGGAAGCTTTACCACACTGATGTCAGGTTGCTTTTCCTGGTGGTTGGGAGTGAATGCTGAAGTGAATGCTGCTCACCCTTTTCCATCTCCTGTTGGATGGGAGTACTAGGCACAGAGAATATCAGCCCCAGTTCTGGGGGACTTCCTTGCCTCTGTGTACACTGTACAGTGTAAAGTACGTCTCTTAGTGTAGAAATGGATCTGTCTGAGGGTTTCAGGCACTGAGTATCTAAGACTGAGGGAAGGAAGGGAGCTGGAGCACCTCCTGTCACAGCACTAGTGAGCAGCCTTGATGGGAGCGAGTGGGCTCAGGGCTGGACTTGCCTTGTCTGTGTCCAGGAGCTCCAGAACAGAGGTTTCAGTGGAGGCCTTGCCCTGAGCACCTTCCCTTGGTCTCACAAGCTGTCATGTTCACGAGACACGTGTGTTTCTTATCTGTGATCAATGCCTGTGTCATCCCTTGTCTGATCCAGCTCTGTGTTGTCAAGAGCAGTGCCAGGCCTTGGCATTGCTGGGAGGCCGCTGAGTTTGAAGACACCAAGGCTGGTTCTGTGAAGCAGCTGCAGGGCAGTCTGTGCTGGTTAATGCCTAACTGTGTCTGGTACCACATCTGCAGAACCGCGGGAGGAGGCCTTTGCAAGGCCTGGGTCCTTTTGGGTTGGTACCAGATCTTCTCATAGGGTTTTTTTACCCAATTTTTAAATGTGACCGTTGCATTAAATCTCTGTTAGCAGGATTCAGCTGCTGCCTTGCCATGTCCCACGCTAACATATTCAGTTCTGATGTGAACAGAAGCACTCACGGCTGTGCTGCAGAGCTGTGCAGTATTTAAACTGTGACTTCTGAACAGCCTCATCCAGAGAGCATGGGTGAAAAATTGTGCTTCTGTCATACCTTCTAATGGTTTTCTCTTCTCAAGCAGGTAGAAGTGCCTGAAAAGTCAAAGACCCTCGGAACCAAACATCCAGGCGACAGTATTTCTGACACTGTATCTTTTGTAAGTTGAAAACTCACTTGTTAACATTCCTCCTGGCAGTTTGGTTGTCAACTGTGAGCTGCGTTCTGTGGCACGTGTCTACCTGTTCATATAGCAGCATATACAACACAACTGATGCAGACAATGTTAGCTGCAGTGAAGATAATGCTGAGCTCTGCTCCTGACCTCAGTTGTTGGAGGTTCTTGTCTTTCAGCCTTTTGAAATTACAATGCTCTACATGGCCTTCTTCTTAAGCAGCCTTTCTCTTGGTTTGAGGAAAGCTGGCCTAAGGTATGCTGCTGAGCACGTGTATCATCCTGGAAAGTATTCTTGGGGCTGGTGCGTTATGTCAGGCAGAACTACTACTTCCAGCTGAATTGGCAGAAATCAAGCTGGTCCTGGGGAAAAAAAGTCCCAAAGCTCAAGTTGCTGTGCTGAAGACACGCTATTTGTACCTTTCTCCAATGTATTTCTCTCTCAACAAGACAGTATTGACTTGTCCCCTTTAGCCATGAGCAGTGTGTCTGGAAGGGACAGGCTGCATGTAGCCCAGCCAGGTGTCCCTCCTGCTAGCCCTCGTGGTAGTCCCAGAGAGGGAAGGGTTTGTTCCTGACTTAGTTCTGTGTGTTTGCAGGAGTCCAGCCAGCAAGCTGAGGTTCAAGAAGCTGAGCTTCCCACACCAGATGTGTTTGTTGAGAAGCTCCCGCCCAGCGGGAAGATCACCAAGACGGAGTCCCTCATTATCCCATCCACCAGGTAGAGCAGCCCTGCTTGGGAGGACATGGACAGCCTGCTAGCATTTGTTCAGTATGGCCTTTAGGCATTGACCCGCAAGGAGCCCATCCTTGTGTTCAGGCACTTGAGAGGTGGGCCTTGGGCACTTGATAAACGAATACCAAGAACCCTGAAAAGGAATATTGCCCTGATGTTGCTCAGGGATGCGTACTCTGGGGCTGCGTGCTCAAAGATACTGTTGTTAGATCAGCTGGTGCAGATTTTGGCCATAAAGGTGGTTGTCAACTTTTTAAGTTCCCTAACAGGGGAGTGAACGTGGACTTCAACCACCACACCGTATAGTTTCTTTGGTTAATTGTGAGCAAATAGAGGCTCTTTTGAAGAGGCATTTCTGTGCTGCTTTTGGGGGCATTTCTGCAGTTTGTGTGGCTGGTTCATGTTACGCTGGAGTGGTGATTAGCATGGTGGTGGTGTGTGTCTTGCTGTGGAAGTCTGCCTGTGACTCTGAGAACATGATGACAACATTCTGTATAGCTGAACCATGTGCTTTATAGCTTCTGAACCATCAGAAGCAGAATTAACAGGTCTCAGGTTAGCTCAGATTTACATGTGAATCTCCAGTGCCTTGGGTCGCATTGCTGAGGTTGCCAGATGGGGTTGATCTAGGAGTTTGGGGATGAATTTTGCTCAGATATGAGCCAGGTCTAGAATGAAAGCACTTCTCTCTAGCAGGTCTGAAGGGAAGCAGACGGGACGCCGGGGAAGAAGCACGTCTCTAAAGGAGAGGCAGCCAGTGAGGCCGCAGAACGAGAGAGCGAACAGTCTGGATAATGAACGATCTCCAGACACCCGGCACCACTTACAGGTGTGAATAATATTTCTCTGTCTCCAGCCACTCATGGCTTTTGTGTTCTCTATCTGTCTCCTGTGGTCCCTTTCCTTGTGGCCCAAGTGCTGTCCCTGCTGGAAAGGAACTGGACCTCACAGTTCCAGGAAGGAGGAAAATCACTTCTTGGCTGATAATTGTACCTTCCATGCTGTCTGCTGGGCTTTGCCAGCTTGTTGCCAGCCGTAAATTGAAAACACTGGAACAGATTGTGGTGATGAGGAACAAATAAAGATGCTTTGAGGAATTACTCCTTTGAAATAAGGGAAATTACTCCTTTGAAATAAGGAAGTTGCAAAAGTGGACTGATTTATGCAGAATATCTCTGTGCCATGCTCTTGTTAACTGCAGTTAATTCCCTCCTTGACAGAGATAGTTGCTGATTTCTGTAAATCCAGAATTCCTTGAGTTAGTTGGTATAAAGTGAGTTAAGAAAAGTGCATTGCGGAAGGAGTAATGGCTGACAAAACCAAGGTGGCTAATGAAGGAGCCTGCAGAATATTGCAGTGCTGAAGAAGCTGACAAATGTCACTGCCAGCAATCAATGTGTCCACTAGCATGTGTTGCTGATGGAGTGACCAAGAACTGGCCAGCCCATGCAGAGCCACCTCTCTCAGACTACAGGAGCTGGAGCCAATGGTGTAAGGATTAAAGCTGATATCTTCTGTTGTTCTGTTCTGTGTCTTCATTTCCAGATCCCCAGGAAAACCGTGTACGACCAACTAAATCACATCCTGGTTTCTGACGACCAGCTGCCAGAAAACATTATTCTTGTCAATACTTCTGATTGGCAAGGCCAGGTAAAGGCAGGAGACACAATCTGATACACTGTTCTTCCTTGGGAATTGACCTTTACCACTAAACAAGTAGGTTCTGCTGCTTGATTGAAGAGCAGTGGTGGTTCATGGGGGTGGCAGCATATTGAAGGTTCATTGCCTACAGATAGAGTTTCACCAGGAGATGCTATGGATTTTCTTGAAGCTGTGTCAGCTCAATCTTTTCCCAGGGATTTCCTCTTTTCTCTGAGAGGCTATTTCTTCTGGTTAGCAGCACAACAGGTATGGCTAGAACCTTGCACTCGTGAGCTTGCTTCTCTACTATGGTAGGAAGGGATAAAGGAAGCAGGGAGGACACATCTGTGGTTTAGACAGATGTTGCTGGGCACTGGTAATGGCACAGGAGAAAATACTTCAGCTCAGCATTATTGCTTTGCACATATTTTTGTGATTCTTGTCTGGGGATGCATTACCACATCTTATCTTAATGTGTGATGTTTGTGTTAAGGAGAATTCTGAGCACTGCTCTCTTGTATTGGCAATGTGGGATCATTTGCTTTGGGTTTGGGTGGGGGGTCAGAACAAATTTTGCTCCTTTATGATCCTCAGTTTGAGACAGCAATAAAATATAGAGAGGAGAGGCACATAAATGAGTAATGGTTGACTGTGGGCTGTAGAACTTGTGCTAGGTTTGTGGAGTTACGTTGGCTGATTTTGCTCTCTGCTTCTAGTAGAACTGGGGTCTCAGTGTCTGAGAGATCAAAAATACCAGTTGAGTTACAGGTTCCAAGTCACTCTAAACACAGAAGAGGGAGAAATGCCATCTAGAGATGGAGAGAAAGCTGTGCAGATTTCTTCCAGCACTGTATACAGTATCAGATGAGATGATAATGGCATTGGCCAGGGTGTGTGTATTCGTGGTGCAGAATTTGAAAGCATGAGATAACTGTGGGCACTTGTCAACCTTTTATCCATACATACTTCAGGAGTATGTTAACTTTTTTCCCTTTGAGCTGCGTGGAGGGGGAAAGGTCCAACACAAGGGATGTGTGTTGGTAGCACTATTTTTTTGTCGTCGTTTTGGTATTCGAGGGTAGGTAAAATATTAGAATATTGTGTTTGTCAAGTCATTTTAAATCAGAGAGCACTGCATGTGCAGTTCTGCAGGCAGGTAAGTAGAGAGCATCTGCTCTTACCCAGAGCTGTCTGCTAGGCAAACAGCCTTCTGCTGCTCCCTGCTCCCTGCGGCCATGAGAACTGCTGGTCTAGAGTCATTGTTGCCAGAAATGTCATGTTTTGGATGTAGTGTTTGTCAAGCAGATGCAGTGGTTCCATCTTTGTAGAGGAAGAGCTTTTCTAAGGCTGATGCACAAGGAAAAGGTGTCTGGGGAATAGCTGCATCACCTACACGTTGGACATGGGGAGAGTGCCCATGCTTTGCAGTGATAATACATAGGAGGCTGGGGGGAGATGAGACTTTTATGTGGCAAACTGTAGCTAAAAGGACTTTAACATGTTCTGTTCTCTCCTCAGTACCTATCAGATGTCTTACAAAAGCATACCTTGCCAGTGGTCTGCACATGCTCCTCAGCTGATATTCAGGCAGCTTTCAGTACTATTGTCTCCAGGATACAGAGATAGTAAGTGACCGCTTTGCTTGTTTCGGTTGGTGAGCCTCCAACAGAAAGGAGGGCTGGCAGTCCTTGGCTATAAAAGGCTCTCAGCTCCTGTGCCCCAGTGCTCAGGGAGTTTTCCATTCAACAGTGAAGGAATACTTTGCACCAATTTAGTCCCCTGAAGTCTGAGTTGTACTTGCTAGCCCTGCAAAGTTGTTGCTGTTCTGCCATGTGTGTGAGGACACAAGTCTCTCTTCATTGACAGCACTGATTTTAAGAGATTGTACTTCAGAGGCTGCCTCCTATGTCATATCTAATAACCAGTAAAACATGTGAAGATAATAGGTTTTAAAACAATTTTTCTTTTTTTTTTTTCTTCCCTTAAATTAATTTGCAGATAATGTCCTCAATTCCTTGAGGCATTTCCCAGCTATGTACTGAGGGCTGTAGGTATGTTCTAACACAGCTGTTAGTTGCAATGGGTACATTTATACAACCCTTTATAAACTATCAAAATTTGTGGAAAAAAAAGCAAGAAGACCAATTAAGAAACTACTGAACAATGTTGCATTTTATTAACAATGTTTTAAGCTGCTGATAATTGTGATATTGCTTGTGTGTTGAACGAGCTCTCTTCTGCTTTGGTTGTTATTAACCCATTTTTTCACTTGTTCTGAAATAGTTGGTTGGAAGCACAATTATGAACATGTTCCTTCTTTTTCTGTCTAGCTGTAACTGCAATTCTCAACCTCCAAACCCCATTAAAATTGCAGTGGCCGGAGCCCAGAATTACCTCAGTGCTGTATTGAGGCTCTTTGTAGAGCAGCTGTCTCACAAAACCCCAGACTGGCTCGGCTACATGAGATTTTTGATCATCCCTCTAGGTAAATAAGGAACATTTTTTCTTCATAGAAAGATGAATGGGTTAACTGTGATGTGTTCCCTTAGCAGTAGCCCTCGTGAAAGCTTTGGCCAGGTATATGGTTGTTAAATGCGGCAAATCTCATGCTGGTATAGTGTTGCTTAATGCTTGCACTGCTCTTGTGTGAGTGAATTTCATCTTTATTCTTGATGTCAAAGTCTGCTTGTAAACCTTTTGCCTAACGTAAGGGGTTGAGTCCTTTCTCCCATAGGGGCAGGCTCATATATATACCTTATTATCATGGTACAGTGAAAGCACAGAATAATGTTCTAGAAGTTCTTGCCCGGGCTGAAATCTTTAATTCATTGGGCGCTGTGTTTCCCAAAGCAATAACTGTTCAGGCCTTTCTGAGGCTGACACAGAAAATGTTTATTATGCAGGGGGGGTAGAGATGGAAAATGTTAAAAGGCTCTGAAACTGCTGAGAGTTAAAATTATTCAAATTACATGTATCTTTTGACCTTTCCTTCATGTGCTCTTCTCCTCGGGTTCTTTCCTCAGTTTTCCAGCACCTTATCTCTGCCCTTCCAACAGCTCAGCAAGCCTGCCTGGCTGGGAAGTAACCCAGCTTGGATCTCTTGTGTCCAGGGAAGTGGTGTGCACTGATAACAACAAAAGGGGTCTCGTTGTCACAGTCAAAAATGTGAGGAATGCTGGAGCAGAGAGGCCTGGGCAGCCAGGCAGTCCCTGGTGCTTGCGGGCAGGGGCATCTGGGCAGTGTTGGTGCCATAAGCGTGTGATGCCAGAGGTTGGTCTAGTCCGAGGCTTGTCTTCAATGAGTGTGAACAGGGCACTTAAGTGACACAGGCAGCAGTAACCTTGAGAAGTGATTTTTCCAGTCTTTTAGGCTTGGGACCAGCTGATGGCATTTGCTGTAGGAGTCAAAAGCTGCTGCCCAGCACCCTGAGCAGTGGATATAAGGCTGCTGATTTGGTGGTGAGATGTGCAGAAGTCAAGTGAAAAAGACAGGAGCCCTGGATCCTTCTGTCATGAAGGCATTTAGTTTCCAAAGTGGTTGGCAGAAATAGGAGAGAGAACCCTTCAGGGGACAGAAACACAAAAAAGAAAGATTTCTGCAGGCTTCAGTTCGCTTTGAATGAGAGTCTGTGTGGCTGAGGATTTTGGTCCTCACGTGCTGCCTGTCTCTTAGCCTTCAAAAAAAGAGTTTTCTGTCCTGCAGTCTTTAATGGTTTGAAAATACCGTCTTTTTGAAAGTAATACACAAGGTTTAGCTAGTGTTTTGGGGTTTCGTTGTGTTTATTTTTTTTAACCTTAAACCTTCGGTAATTTAAAAAAGAATAAAGCACCTTAAATTGGTAATGGAACTGTGATTGCTTCTTGAATGTGCTTTAAATATAGAAACTTATCTTCTGTCAGGGCCTTTCCCATAGAAGTCTGCAGTATTTCCTGATGGGATCAAGTGCTTATTTCTGGCCAGCTTTCTGGCACTTCATTAAAGTGATTGAGGAGCAGCGTCTCTTTCCTGACAATTGAAAAAGCACCAAAGACAAGATGGTGACCATGCCATAAATGTCTTAAAGGAAAAGATTTCTGCTGTTAGCAGCACCTTCAAAGTAGGAGCGGTGGAGTCTTTTCTAAGGTGGTTTTACCTTCAGCTACGTGCTGCAGGGCCAGAAGAGCCAACCTGCAGTGGTTTGTTGATACTGAGAAATGCTTCTTGTCTGGAAATGTCTGTACTGGGAGATTCAGTCCTGCTTCGTGCTTCCAGTTCTGTGGCTGAAAGACTCCTTTAATGCCCAAACTAGTGAAGAGACGGTTGAAAAGATGCAAGTAAGAGAAGGAAAAAAAAAGTTGGGATTACTTTGACCGTAGTTTTTTAAAAAACATTTTATTTAGCTCCCAGGGATAGCACTTGGGATATCTTTTGTTTAGTACTCATTTCCAGCTGCATCTGCCATGCATGTGTGATATGTTTTTCCAACATGTGGGAAAGCTGTCACTTCTCCAGCGTGTGATGCTGAGCTGCTCCACGTGCACTGCTAAAAACTCCACAGGAAAAGAAATTAAAGGTCTCAAAGTAGCCATTACTGGCAGGCTCCAGGGAAGAGCTTAGGCCTCGGTTTGTAATGACTCTGAGGGGAACTCAGAGACCTTCTGCTTAAACGTGTTGTGGAAGTCTGAAAGTTAGCACTGGTCTGGAGGGTGAGAAACAGTGGGTTTTTCCACAGTGAGCTTTAGCAGCGGATGGTGAGCATATTTAAGCAATCAGGGGTGTTCTGGGCTGGAGCCGTCAGGTTAGCGATTACCAGCCGATGACACAGCTGTTGTGGTCTCTGGAAGCGAGGCGTGATGTGAGAATTCAGCATGCAGGAAGGATAAAAACAGGCTGAGGAGAAGCTCTGGGGCCTGTACAAGGTGTAAATATACAAGGCTCGTGCTGAGCATGGAAAGAGCAAAGACTGAAACGTGGTGGCTGGGCAGGGCAGTCCTGGCACACCTCCTCTCCTCTGTTGGTAGACTGGAGAAGTTGTGGTTGTAAGAGTGTTGTGGTTGTAAGAGCAGGTTGTCTGAGCTGGGGACACTTGTCACCTAAAATGAAAGTGGCAAATGTTTTGACCTCTCCCAGGGCGGAGGTGGTCTCTTCAATGATTTCCCTCTCCTGCTCGGTGTAGGTGTGAAGGCAGGTCTCCATCCAGGGCTGCGAGCTGGAGGCAGGACACAAAATTGGTGAAATCAGGTCTTTTCCATGCTCTTAGAGGAGCATGAGGCTTAGCTAGGACAAGCGGGGACCTGATGCATGTGCCAACATTTACCAGGACTGTAATCCTTGGGCTCTGACTTCTGTCTTTGATTATAGCTTACATATTGCATTTATGGCCATTTTGCTTCTCCACCTATTAAACGAGGCTGCCTGGTTGACTTTCCCTGGTTGCAGGTGATTTCCTCTCCTCTATTGCAAAAGAGCAATTATGTGCAAATGGCCTTCAGAGGAAGGATCTGTATCCTCCAGCCATGGTGCCCACATGCAGCCTGCAGGCACGAAGGGCTGCGGGGCCAGCCGCTTCAAAACTGAGTGACCGAGACGGAGAGCCATGGGGCCTCCGTGTCTTCCAAATCATTTGTTTCCTCAGCAGTTTCGCAGTCCTGTTTTTCTTGGCTTTTTAAAGTTTAATTTGGTGGGAGGGAGAGGAGAGAAGGGAAGGTGTCACTGAAAGTGGTGCTGAAGCAATTTCTCTGCTGGGAGGTCTATTTGCATGCTTTTGTAGAGATAAGCTGAACTAAATTTCGTTGTTATAGTTGAAGAAACTTACTTCTGGGATGTCTCGTATAGTTTGATTTTGGAATTTAATTCCTTGCAGACAAAAAAAAATCATACCTGCGTTCAGTTCTGGGAAGAACAACTGTCATGTTTTCCTTTCTTTCTTAGGATCTCATCCAGTGGCCAAGTATCTGGGGTCTGTAGATTATAGATACAACAACTTCTTCCAAGATCTAGCCTGGAGAGATCTGTTCAACAAACTTGAAGCACAGACCACTGGTAAGACCATGAGTCTGTGTCTGGCCTGTGTGGGATAAAAGGCTTGAATAAGTAATTTTAGTAAAGGTCAAGTAAATGTAAGAGGAAGCAGACAAATGTTTTTGTTCCTCTTTTTTCCTAACTCCACCACATTCCCTTTTCAGATGCTGACCTTTGTATGTCCTCCACTTGGTGGTTTGCAAACAGCTGTTGGCTCCAAGATGCCTCTGAGTCACTCTGTTTTTACCTAGCTCTCAGCTTTGTTCTTTGGTGAGGAGGTCTCACAAACCACCACGTTCCATACATTGCTTTCTGTGGCCCTTCAGAAACCATCCAGCCCAAAAGATTCTGAAAACTGTAAACTTCAGGAAGATTAACTTCTGTTATTTGCACGGGAGAATGACCTTGGCATTTCTGAAATCTGCTGGCAGGATCTTTCCCATTAAAAAATAATTTTGTTCTTTACCAGTGTTTGTAACATGTGAGAGCTGCCCTAGGTCAGATCAACAAGTTCCCGTTCTGATCTGAATCTGTTCTAGGCCAGGATAAAGCCTTACTGTTTGTTACAGTACTATTTTGCTTAAAATATTAATGCTTTCAGTTTTTCCATCTGTTCCTTCAAGAATGGAGAGAAATGGGAGAAAGGAGGATTTTCATCCTTCACTTAGGGCTACGTGAGGGCTTGAGACTTGAATGAGGAACAATCCTCTCGTGGTGGCATGTCCCCCATGGGAATTTCACTAGCCGGAAAATGCATCAGGGCCTTTGGAACACTTGCAAGGGTGGAAGGGTTGCAGTGTGGCTCTCCTGTTGGAATTGTAGAGGGTGCCTGTGGCTCCTTAGGGAACAGATGCTCATGGAGGTCCTCTAGCTGTGAGAGGAGGAAAGAGCATCTTTGCAAGGGTTTGTTCAGAGCCTTTTCCAGCAGAGGGGAACTTGTAAGGACAAGGCCCTGGGCAGCCCGTTCTGGAGGTCAAGTTACTCCTACTTGGAGCAGGGGGCTGGACTAGAGGTCTCCTAGTGTGCCGCCCATACATTTTTCCTTGATTATGAGCTCATGGAAGAAGAGATGTACAGAACAGTTTTCTTCTAATTCCTTAAAAATCGAGGCAAATGTCAGTACAGATTTGGCTTTAGTGTCTGCCTTTTAGGGATACTTCATTACTGTAGAGATTGAGCTCAAGAGCCTTGTTTATTCTTTGTAGATTGTATGCTGCAGCCCTTGTTTACTTGCCTGCGTGCTATGAGGAAAATGCATCATCGTTTTTGTGCTACCCAGACCTTGTAGATTCTCCATATTCATATATAGAGATGAATATAGGATATATATATATATTGAGAGAGAGAACTGCACAGAAGCCCTGTGATGGCATAAGACGATCTGGCAAAGAATTACAGCTTTTCACTGCTCCCTGATCAAGAAATTGTAAGAAACTCTGGGTGAAAATGCTCATTAAGTTAAGGAAGTGCCCAGTGAAGGTAACTTGTGTTCCCTTGATTTCACAGTTGAGATTCTTTTCCTGAAACAAAAGGAAACGGAAGGCATTTAGGAAATGCCTTCCTGTCAACTGGAATCAAATGCACTCCCAGTCCTTGGGCACGCTTGCTGCTACACAAACATGATCTTTGTGCTCTTCCATCCTTGTGTGCCTCTCAGTCTTTCCAATGGGCTCAGCAAGGCCTTGAGTTCAGTAGGAAATCAGGTAACGCAAGCGCTAGCGTGAGCACAGTAACTACCCAAAGCCCTGGGAGAGGTAACTGCCCTTTCTTCAGCAGATATACAGCCTGGATGGAGGAAAGTCTAAGCAGGTACACATTTTCAAAGAAAAGTATTTTAACAAGTTTCACCGTAGTACTTCAATAAATAGTGCTGTGCCAGATGCCTGTGTATTTAGTGTGCCTTCCTAGTGTTTTTACTTTGGTACTCCTGGAGGTTGTTTGCTTTTGTTTAGACAGCTTTACAGTCAGCTTCCTTTGGAAGATGCAGTTGAGAAGCTGGCTGGCTGAGCAAATGGAGGGCAGTGCTGGTGATGGTCTCAGAAGTCACTTTGGTGATTTTTCTTTCCTCTGTTGCAGTTCCAGAAGCACCTGATGTTGTCTCCAGAATAACACAGTATATAGCAGGGGCAAACTGTGCTCACCAGTTGCCCATTGCTGAAGCAATGCTGACGTACAAGCAGAAAAGGTATGTTACTAACTTAACGCTCGCTTTCCAGAATGGCCCTCATGTTGAAGTGAAGTGCTTTTCTCGTCTTGTGTGCCAGCAGTTTCAAAGTCACTCCAAACTGCAAACACCATGGGAGCCTCAATGTGTTGCACTTAGATAATAGTGAATCTGCAGCAGTGTGGTTCATTAAGCACCGTGGTTTCTTTGGAGACCTGCAAGGTTTGGGGAAGTAATGTTGTGGACTGTGGCATGCCCTCCCCAAAGTATCTTCTATGAGATCTGGCCTTTTTGCACAGGTATCAAGAGAACTGAAAGCCTTTCTTTCTGGAGTGTAAATAGCAGACCTTTTCACAGGGGAGACAAAGTCCTTGTTAATTGGCAGTTGCAGGCTACCAGGGCTCCTACTTGGGAAAGCTGACATTCACCAGGTTTTATTTCAGCTGCTCTTCGGGGATAAACAGCCTGTCAGAGGAAGGAATTGGGGTCTGAAAGCAAGATTCAGAAGTATGTAGAGCCTCATACAGCCATTGTCTGTGAAGAGGAGTAATTTAACACTGAAGGAGAGAGAGAGATTGTTTCTGAGGCACAGTGTGGAGAATAAGAAACTCTAAATCACACAGATCCCAAGAACTTTTCAAAGCAGGATTAACACCCACATCATGTGATTTTTCTCTATTCAGGCACTAGCAATTTTCTGTGGGGCATGGATGGTTTTAACCATTAATGATTACCCATCCCATGTTGTATCTGATCTTTTAGATACAGCTGGTCCATTAACAGCTTGTCTATTAACAGCCATCACTGGTGCCTCACTTGCTTAAGAACCTGGAAGGATTCAAGGAGTGGGCAGAGTTACTTTTTTCCCTCTTCTTGGAAATATTTATTGCTGGTTGGAATTGCTTTTCCATTCCTCTGTCTGTTCTATGCTCCTTTGCAGAAATGATTCAGTGAAGTTTAGCCCATTCATTATGCTCTCCTAATGAAAATATTCTAGATTGACCGGTCCATTACAGATAATACATTCTCTTTGTGTGTTTGTGAATTTCTGTCATGTTGACCTGGTAAAAGTCTTGTTTTGTTGTTCTTTTTGGTGTGAGGACTTACCATAGTTACAAATACAAATGTCAGTCACCCCTAGTGCAGTGTTAACCCCTTCTGGTGGCTGTTTTTTTCTGCTCCCTTCAGTTGCTGGGTTCTGCACGAATCTCCACTGCTTTCTCCATTCAGTTACGGGTTCATTTTTGTCATTAATGCACAGTTAATCATTTTGAGTATCTAATATATCTAGAAAGATCAATTGTATACTTTGCTGAAAAAAATTGAGACCTACTTCAGCAACACACACCCCTCTCAGCTGTGTGCATGACCTCTTTTCCAAGCTGGTCTCATCCATTTGGATTTTAGACCTTTTGGACCTTGCAGTGAGATGTCTGACACTGCTGAGATGGTTCAGATGCTGCTGCAAGTTTAAACGTTGCAGAAGGTTGCTTGGAAGAGATCACTGAGACTGACTCAGACATGTGGCGTAGCCTACAGTCTTTTAGTATCTGTGGCCACTCTGAAACAGCTTCCACATTTAGCGAAGTACCACATGGGTAAACTGCAGAGTGAGCTAGAGGAACAAGCTGTCCCAGGGAGGGATGGACACTTCTCTCTTCACGTGGCTTTCTTTGGAAATACAGCGATCTGTCATTGGCAGTATTGTGGAAAAAAGAACACAGAAATTGTGTTTCCATTAGCACTATCTAAATGAATTCATCACTTTGTTGTAAGTATAATAACATATTTATCTTTTTCTTTGGTTGCTTTCTGAAAAGGAAAAAGAGCTTTCATTTTGATTTTACTCTAAGGTATCAGTTCTTTTTAGGTTCCCTCTCCCATCTGCTGTCTCTTTTCCACCCATGAGCTGGTCTTTTGTGCCTTGTTTAACAGTCCGTGCAGGTCTGGGATGCTCAGTTTGTGCTTCAGGTTAAATTCTGCTCGCTGCTTTGAAACTGGCATTTGCTGGTAGAACGCCCCATTAAAATAACTGCTCTGCCTTTGGGTCACGCAGACGGGTTGCCAGGGCACACTGAGTGGAGTGAGGGGGTTATTAAGGAAATAGCTTTGAGCAGTAAGACACCAAGAAGGTAGGTTTTTATCTTCCCTACTTTCTAGTTAATCCTTGCTGCTTGGTCATAGCCATCAGAGGGTGCAGTGTAGCTCCAGAAGGATTAGGACTGAGCAAAGGCTTTTCATTCCCCATCCGTTGGACCTGGAGTGCTCTAGGTGGCACTTGGTGGCTTGGGGCATGCCTCGGACCCCTGGGTTTGGGGTTGTGGCAGCTGGGGTTCAGCTGTGCAGTGTCTGAGTGCAGACCTTCTCCCAGTCTCCTCCCCAGAATCAAAAAGTTGAGGACTAGTCTCTTGTTGGCAGGCTCTCAGAGACATACAGGACTTCTCTGAGGCTAAGAGAGACAGGGTGTTTGCTAGCAGGGGGATTTGCACTCTCAGCTGCCCCTAAGATCCCCTTGTTCTGCAGGGCCCCCTGCTTCGAACCGTGTGCTTATTGGGCATTGCTTATTTAGACCTCTGTTCACAAAGTTACTGCATCTCCTCAAGGCCAGAGGGGAATGGCTTCTCCAAGGCAATGGTCCACGTAGAAACAGCAGCACTCCCTACCTAATTTGATTGCAGGACAAATCTCCCAGGATCCTAGCATTTGCTCTGTTAAACAAGCCCAAGGTCCAAGGAGAGCGAAGCCAGCTAGCCAGCCTTTAGGACGTAGCTGTATGTGATGAGCCGCTTCATAACTTAATTGCTAGCTGTCCCTATTCCGACTGACCTCTGCTGTCCTTCCCGTCCCCGTGTTCTGTTTGTCGTGCCGAGAGGTTGGCGCATGTACTGCCTGTGATGGGCTGCATACGGTGCGAAAGCTTTGTCCTGTTCTTTTGCAGCATCTGCTGGCCTTACCTGAAATTGAGGGGGCTGGGAGAGAGGAGGGTGTTCAGGAAGGAAATGCTTGTCGTGGCAACTTGTCTGCATTGCACTGGGTGACCGACCTCGTCCCTGAGCACTGGGAGGGCTGGCGGTTATTGAATTGTCAAGGCAGCAGCTGGGGAGCTGTGCTGTGCTGGCAGAGGCGTGCCGCTCGCTGGGGGTGCCGATACCTCTCTGCTTGGCTTTCTTGAATGAAGCCGTGCGGTATTTGAGATCTGACACTGTCAGAAGGTGCTCGCTCCCAGCGTAGCTGGATGGCTGATCAGTTCTGTGTACCTGGGCTGCTGTCACCCACTGTAATTTGGCGTCCAGCACAGCTCATGCCATGAGCTTCTGGATAGCCCTTGCATGAACCTGGGAGCAGCTTGGCTGTTGGAAAAGAAAGCGCTGCTCGCTTGTCAGGGCGAGGGCTGGGTTCGTTCCTACCTCGTGGCATGCTTATTAAAACCTGGTGTTGTAAGGAGAACTTAGACCAGCTCTTGATGCTGTGGGTTGGAAGGTGAGCCAGGTTCCTGAGCAACAGGAGGCAGGGGTAATGCTGGTTTCTGCCTGCAGGGCAATGAGTCCAGGTCCTTTCTCTGAGTGCTGCTGCTAAAACACACCTTGCAGCAGCTGCTGAATGTGAACGCAGCTTGTGAAGTCAGACCCGGTCCCTCCTGGCTCAGCAGTGCCCACGCCACCTGGCTTGTTGCTGCGTGAACCTCATGAAGCCAAAGGAAACGTAACAAGGATTTACGTGTGCCCCTCGCCTGGCAGAGCACTGTGGAAGAGGGAAGAGTCACGGCTCAGGAAATCCCCTGGACGTCCCGTTGGGCATGGCCAGCCCTCTGTGGGAACAGGAGGGATGCTGGCTGAGAGTTCCACGGGGAAGCAGAGCGGCAACTCTCACAACGTGTCCTGGAGACTCGAGTCCCTTTGCTCCGTGTGACCGCTGGAGACTTGCTGGGACAGGGAGAGCATTAGCCAGCAGGGAGCAGCAGCTCCTCCGTGGGAAGGACACGTCGTACCAGAGACAAACCTTGGAGGCTTGGCGGTGGTGCCTGGCCTGAACTTGCACAGAGGGCTGCTCGTCCTTCCCTGGTGAAGTCCCTTCTTGCCTGTTGTTCCCCTGCAGGACTCACCTGGGATAAAGCAAATATCTGAGACCCTCCTGCCAGGAAATCACAATTGTTTGGCTGTAAATGAATCTGCTCTGGGCTGCTTAAATTGGAACAAAATCTTAGGAAAAGGCTAATGGGAGGCATAAGTGGTGGCAGTGGTTACTCGGTTTCTCTTACTGTAACCGTTGTGTGCTTTTGGCTTATTTTGTACTTTGTCCCAGAAGTGAGAGAGATTATTCCTTCCCTTTGTCAGGTGGGTGACTCCTGGTAATGTGGCTTGTTTTTTCGAAGAATCTTAAAGCATCTAAATCTGCCTGTGTGTCTTTGTTAGACCTGAATTAATTTCTTCAGGTGGGGAGGGAGTATGCGAGTCTATCTCTGGACAGCTCATCTTTGGAGGATTGATTGCAGGTGGATGGATTTTGCCCAATCAGTACCAGTAATTAGACAAAACCTATTCCAGATTAAGAAGAGTTTCTTTCTAGCCTCTCTGCACAGGTCCAGGTTTTTTTTATTCCTCAGAAATAGAGATGAAGTATCAGTGATGCTGTTGAAAAATCGCAGACAAGGGGTAGGGTCTGGCTATAAATTATGAGGGGCTGTGATGGAAGGCCTTGGGCAAGGTGAGAGGATTCCAGGTGAGTGTTTGGGGATCCCAAAGGATAAGAAATAGGAAAGAGCATACAAGATAAAGTGAAGAACAAGCACAGCCATCTCATCTCTCCTTCAGTCTACATGAAGAGCAGCTGTTCCAATAAGCTGCGTTTTCAGGGGCAGGCATGGGAGATCAGAGATCCCAAGAAGCCGTGTGACAGGACTAGCCTAGCCCAGCTGGATTGCTTCAGGGACAGCCTGTGCATCACTGTGAGCTGCGATAAGTGGTGGCTGAAGCAAAATATTTATTTCACAGCTGCCCCTCGGCTCTCTTCGGTGAGAGTCTGAGCTCCCCAGGGGAGCAGGAACAAGTTACCTGCTGGAATTGGGCAAGGTTTGCTTTTCGAGAGCTCAGAGCAAAACCACCCAGCAGCTGTGAGGTGACGAGGCCGCGGTTGTGCTTCCCTCCCTCGGTCAGCAGGACTTGCTTCGCAGCCCATGGAGCTGAGGAAAGAAGAAAGCTGAGCTGCTGTTCGTGCTTCTCCCGACAGCTGCGTGCTTTTCTCCTTGCCCTTTGCGGAAGAGGAGCTGGAAATCTCTATTGGAGATCTGTTTGCCAGGGGACCTGCAGCTGTGGTTGGAAAGGTGACTGTGCTGGCTTCCAACCCGGAACTGTGGGCTCTGCCGATGTTTGCTGTGCTTTGGGGGAAGGAGGGATGATGCAGTGCCTGGGGCTGAAGGCAGGAAGGAAGCAAAGCCCTCGGCTTGGCTGCAGATCTCAGGGCAGAGAGGAGGCAAGGCAGGAGGCAAAAGCACCTCTGCTTTGGGACCGCGAGGGAACTCTGGCTGAGTCACGTTTCCTGCAGTTACGTGCCATTCTTTCCGTAGGACCTAGAGGAAACTGTGCAGCCCCCGGTAGCCGCACGGTGGTTGGCAACCTTTGTGCGTTTGGTGTGTTCCTGATCTGTGCTGAAAAGGGCGCAGAAATACCTGTTTTAGTGAAATATTTGCGCTGTGCCCAGCAGAGTTCTGGGTGAAGGCAGTGCCGGAGTTTGCCCTGCAGGTGCCTGTGATCTGAGGGGTGCGCAGAAGGAGAAACATGAGAAAGCTCCGAGTTCGGCTGCTCCCTACCTGCTCCCTGTGCTTGGCCCTGAGAAGCGTTGCGTACCTTACCCGTGTGGCCACTTCCAGTGCTGAACTTGGGTTCCTCCGAAGACGTGGGTGTGCTCCTGCAGCCCTGTCCTGCCCCACGTGCCTGCCTTCCCCCTCACTCGGATTCTCCCCTCCTGTCTTTGTTGGTTCTCCTGGGCTCCTCTTAGGTTTGGTTGTGGCCTTTGTGGCTTGCCCATTGTCATCACCCCCCGGCTTCCGAATCCCAGGCAGGAGCAGAGCAGGAGGGGCTTGCAGAACGTGCGTGGTGTTGTCTCCAGGCGGCTCTGAGCCGACGTGTGCGTGCTGTTTGGTCTGGTTTAGCCGTGTGCTGTTCTCCAGCTGTGTCCCGACCCACCCAGTATGCCCTGGTGCCTGTCTCAGTGGCTGCAAGCTCCCGGTGGCAGGGAACGTGCATCCGTGTGTGTGTGTGTGTGTGTGTGTACGTGCTAGTGCTGCACCAGTAACCACGTGTCACGGCTTGTAACCCCGTGGCAGGCTAACTGCTTTAGCGATGCCGGGAAGTGCAAGGTATGACTCCCAAGGTGGCACGCGTGACGGCCGGGCGTGCGCAGCGCTGCAGGGACTAGTAAGTAACGCCCCGCTCCCCGTGGTGTCGTGGCACAGGCCCGTCTCCTCGCGGCAGGAGGTCGTGTCTGCGATGACTGCCGTGCCCTTAAAGCATGTTTCTCTGTCGAGCGCGAGGGAGATGTTTCCCTTGAGGGGCCTTCCCCTTGAGAGGCGTGCCGCAAGCTGTGTGCTCTTCCCCACCCGTGCTGGCAGGGGGCCTTGAGAGAAGACGTTGGACTGGCGCTTGCATACTGTCCGTCCCCGCTGCATGCTTGAATGCAACGTATAAAGTGAGTATCGTGCCCGACGTGGAGGCGAGCTATTAACAACTCTTTTCTCTTTGCCTCTAGCCCCGATGAAGAATCTTCACAGAAGTTCATTCCCTTTGTTGGGGTGAGTGTGTCTTAGTTACTGTCTCAAGCCAGCTAGAGCATCGCCACGGGTGTTGAAACCAACTTACGTGGTCTGTGGGGCACAGCAGGGGCACCGAGTGTCCTGAGGCAGTGTTACTGTTAGCGTGGTAAATGGTGGGATGCAACTGCCTCGTGTAAGCAAACCTCTAGGATCCTTCAGAAATCTTGGGTGTCTTCCACCTCCCGAGCAGCTCTGGGCTGCATGCTGGCCAGCACTTAAGCAACCACTGTAGCCTGGTTATTGCTTTGTTAATTCACTACAGAGAAGAAGGCGTGAGGCTGAAGTGCTCCGACCCGCAGCCTGTCTCTGCTGCAGGCCAAAGCACCATTAGTGGGAGTCACTGCTGGGCCACGTGCAGAGGAATGGGCTGTGTTCCTGAAAACCTGCTCCTAGGGTCGCTGTGCTGGACGTTGCCCCGTGTGTCAGTTCGGCCAGATTTGTATTCCAATGTCAGTCCTGTGTGCTTGTCATGAAGTCTCCACTCCTCTTAACATCCCATCTACTCCTGGGAAATGAAGGGTACATCCCTCTAGGGAAGTCGCAATACCACGGTTATGTTTGTCTGAGGCAGCAGCTAGTTAAGATATTTTAACAAGCGAGTATGTATAGAGGCAGTACATACGTAAGTAATACAGATGGAGATTGTGCTCCCTGGTTTTCCTCCTGCCTTCGTGCTCCCAGCTTGTGTGGCCAAGCACAGACTATCTAGGTGGGGACGTGCTTGTGCACAACGTACTCCGCCTTTTCTAGATTCCCTCCCCTTATTTGATTATGCTCTTCAATTCCTTAAGTTTTAGGTATCACGTCACTGACCTGTGGCCCAGAGGGTATCCCCTGACTGCTCTTTGGCTACTGGATGTCCTCTTCACAGCTTGTGCTGCTCTTCCTGTAGCTTCTATCTCTTGCATGCTGGTTGTCTTGTTCTGCCTTCTGTGTTAGGCTGCCTCGTGTCTTTCCGTTTGTATCCCTGTCAGTGCATCAGAGCTAATCTGAGATCCCAAGGAGTTTAGAGAGTTTATCCACTCTTGCACTCAGGCTGACCCTGCTTTCACTCTGGTGTCTCATCTCGGCACAAGTCTCTCTGCGGTGCTGCTGTGATGGCGGTACACCCTTGTTTGTTGAAGGAAAGATGTCTTCTGCTAAAGCACAGGCACTTCTTCCTGATTTGCTCCCTGCTGATGAGTTTTGCTGTGACAGTATGCGTCCTGTGATTGCTGGTGAAGAAACTGCTGTTAGGAAACAGCCGTTTCACCTTCCCAGTGACAGGAAAAGCCCAGAAGCGCTTGAAAGCTCCTGGATTCATCTTGCTGGAGCAGTTTAAGCTCTGCAAAGCTTTTCTTTGGGGCTGGTTTAGTTCAGTGCCATGTGCGATGGGAGTGTTTGTCCAGCTCCTCTTTGAACAATCCTTATCCTTACAGTACAGTGCTTTATCCAGACTGGATTTGGTTGTCCGAAAGGGGAAGAGTCAACAGGTCTGTTGTGTGTGTAATGCTGCCAACCTCCCAAAATTTTGCCTTGGAGACATGGGTTGGCGTCCTACGTTGGCTGGCAGAGAGGGTCAAATTAAATGCTTCTTATTCCTGCCTCTGACATATTCCTGACACAGTAATTCCCCGTGAGACATGTCTGAAGAGACTCTTAGAGGCCAATTACAGGCTTCTCACCGAGTACAAAGCTGACCATGAACGCTCTTCTGTCCTTCAGCTGCAGCCTGCTTGGAGCAGTTGGCCAAGGAGGGAAGGGAGCCAGCAATCTGTGGTTTTGGGACTCCTGACGCCGCTTGGACTCTGGTTTCTAGGCTGCAAAAACTTCTGTCCTGCAGCCAGGTCATGCAGAGTTTGATTCGGAATCAAGCAGGGCAGCGCTGTGCTGCTCAGCTGGGCTCCGAAGAGGAGAGAGCAGAGCCTCGCGAGGGACCAGCCGGGCACAAAGCTGGTGGCGAGGCTGCGTTGTCAGCCGGGTGCCAGGAGAGTTAACAGGATGTACATCCTTCCCGAAGGGAGAGGAGGCTGGCTGGATGGAGGCTTTGTTGGAGCTGCAGCAGACTCAAGCCCCTCCTTGAATGAAGGGAGGGGAAGGTGTTGAACCTCATCTTCCTCTTGTGTCTGAACTTGAGCATCATCAGGCAGCCAGCAGGAGGGAAAAGGCCAAAAGAGATTTCCTTTCTGGCTTGCAGATCAAGGTGGCTGTAGGCAATTTTCTGTATTGCTCCTTCTTCCTCTAACTCTTCTGCCTCCCCTCCTCTTGTTCCCAGCTACTCAGTCTGTGAAACATCCTCTTAACATTTAACACACGCGGCACGAGTGGTTGCTGGACTCCTGATTTGTTCCCCTTTGAACAGAGACTGACCAAACCGAGCTGCAGCCCCTGCTAAGATCCCGAACTCCTTTTCCCAAGCCAGCATCCCCTCGGGGAGCCACTGCACACATACTGCTGCGGTTCGAGATGGCTTTTCAAAGCCTGGAGCTAACGGAGTCTACCTGACAGCTCTGACATCTGGTGCTGAGTGTCCAGCACACCCCTGCCCCTCCAAGAACTGCAGATTGTTTGCTTCTGATGACCGGATCCTGGATCCTTTTTGGTCCTGTAGTCTGCTCCCTGGAGATGTGCTCTAGGCAAGGTCATCCCAAAGTTAACCATCTTCTGTTTTCAAGCTAAATAGCCCAAGTGACCTAATTTCTCACTCTAAAACAAGTTTAATTGACGTGAGGTCACTTTGCGGCCCTTCCCCACCCGTCAGCATTTTTATGGTGCAGACGTTAGTCCTGCATACAGGTGTAAGGGCCTTACGAAGGGTCTCCGCTGCGGTGCGTGCAGTAATGATGCCCATGCACCCTAGCAGATCATCCCAACAGAAGGGCCCTGCTTTATATCTCCAAGGGTCATTTTATATCTCTAGGTCTAGAGTGTTCTTGGGAGCTTGTCTGTAGCATGCCCTTTTCCACAGGTTACTGCTAGTTCTCGAAGTGTGGCATTTGTTCTTGTCCTGACTGTACCGACCGGTGGTTGTTCATATCAGGACACGTTTGTAGCCATTTTACAGTGTGATTGGGGTGGTTCTGAGCTGTACGTGTGAGGGTTTATCTCAGGAACAGTTGGTCTGTGCCCCAGTGGCCTTGCGAGGAGCTTTATGTTCTTTGCTGGACTCTTCTTTTGTTTGGAGATTCAAAAAGTGGCTGGAAACTGTACTTCGTCACTTCTGTGGCTTCCTAACAAACCCAGGCTACAGCGAGCCCTGGACGTGGCTGCACTTGTGTGGTGGAAGCAATATTAGCAGCTGCATCAGAGCGACGCTGAAGACATAGTCACGTTCCTTTCTCCTCTCTGCCCTGTTCCCGCGGGTGTCACGGGCAGGCCCTATAGCTGGCACAGCCTGGGGCTGACCTTGGGCTAGTCAGAGCTGTGCGAGTCTGTAGCAGCTCCACGGGCTTGGTGCTGGTTTGGGGATAATTCAGGGAAAGGTTGTGAGCTGGTCCAGCTTGGCTGGGCGCAGCTGGGACCTGCCTGGCCCTTACAAGACTCCACTTCCTAGCATGCTTTTACGCTGCTCTGCAGGGACAGAGCCAAGGGGGGTGTAGGGTTGGGCTTAGTTTGGGAGGTGGGGGCTCCTGAAGTTCATGGGACTCGTGTTTCATCGAGCTGTGCTGTTTTGTCCCCCCTTTCTAGGTGGTGAAGGTTGGAATAGTGGAACAATCCTCTGCAACGTCAGGTAACAAGCATCTTGTGTGTGCTTTCCTGTGTCATACGGACTGCGGGAGGCTGATTTCACGGGCTGAATGAGCTCATTTGTTGTTTGTGTCTTGAGGTTTTGTAGGGTGAAACTGCTTTTATTAGCTCTCAGTTCTGTTGCATTTAACTCCAAGTGGCTGTCCTCACCCTAGGAAGCCTTTCTTGATGCTATATGAGGAGCTTCAGGCCAGCTGAAATTCCCTCATCCAGGGAACTTCCACTCAGATGGGAGTAACCCCCTGTTTTTGTTGTGTGTCTTGCCACTGGGGTGGATTCACCACTGTGGTTATGTGAGGTTCCCTCTCCAAACTGGAGAGGCGGCTCAGTCACCTAATAAATTCAGCATCAAATATGTGCCCACTGGGAACCCCAGGACAGGCAGCCAGTTTGCCAATCTGACAACAAGTGTAGGCCCGGGTGTTTTAGTTGGGGGAGTGTGAAACTTGTTTACACATGCTTACACATGTGGACATGGAGCAGTGACGTTTTATCAGTGTGAACTTGCATTTTCCTCCTTTATGTGCACTGTAAGTCAGGTGGTTTTTTTCCTAATCAAACATCAGCTGGGAACTTCCGAGCAAATCCTAGGTGAGAAGGTGCCACATGGGGGACCCAGAGGAGTGTCAGTGTCTCTGCTTCGTACCCCAGTACAGAACAAACACCCACGTGATGTAGGTATGGGGCAGTCAGAACCACTGAGCTAGCTGATCTCTGGATCGAGCCTGAGCAAAGCCAACGCAGAGATCTGTGCAGAGTGTGGGCAGAGACTGAGCTGTTTTCCTAGTGTGCATGTGCTGGGCCGTGGGACTAACCCAAACTGTGGCTTCTTCTCTGCAAGGTGACTCTGATGACGCAGCTCCCTCAAGCTCCAGTGTCCTTTCTTCTACCCCACCCTCTGTGTCTCCTGCTGTGAAAGAAGCCTCCCCCACGCCACCTTCCTCACCGTCGGTCACAGGCAGCTTCTCGTCCTCAAGGTAAAGCACATTTTGTCTCATTACGCTCCCCCTCGTCTGTGCTATGACATACACAGGAAAGAGGGAAACTCTCCGGAGGAAAAACCCGTAGCTCTGCCTTCTTCATCCTCTGCAAACTTAAGGTGTCACCTTTCCTGTTCACCTCTCCTGCCTCTGGGGCTGCTGTGTCCTTGCTGATGCTGGGGGAGCTGGGGAGGGCAGAGGGGATCTTGCAGCTGATGGGAAGGAAGGCTGTGTTTCTCAAGGGCTGACGCATTCGATCTAGATCTGATAGAAACCGTGACTGCGATGAGCCGATGTGGCTACCTGTTTGGGAAGGTTTGTGTTCTCCACCTTCTTGTATTCTCCCTTTTGAGACTGGATTCTGTTGGGGAGAGACGTAGACAAAGAAAATTCCTAATACACAGGATGTGGACGTCACCCAGGTGCCTGTTCCGTAGCTAGCCAAATCCCTCACAATTGTCATGAAGTGTTTTTAAGGGACTATAAGGTCAGAGCTGCTCTGTGGAAAGAGCAGGCTTTTTCTCTGTGGGGCGGTGAGCTGACAGGTGTCAGGGGCATAATGGAGCAGCAGCTGCTTGGCACCTTCCATCCATGCACGTGTCTGAGAGCGTATCTGAATAGCAAGGAGACAGCACCTGTAGGCAACACAAAGCTCTGGCTTAGCTGAAATTTTGCAGGTAAAGGGAGGAAACCAGGAGATGACTGGTAAAGAATTGCCCCGAGCAGGCCTCTTGCTTTGTTGCCAAACAAGATGTTGCCTTAGCTGTCTTACAATCTGGGTGCGGTTCTGGTACCCACTTCTAGAAGCATGCGGTGAAGTTGCAGGTTCAGGGGAGCACAGGTAACGTGACCAAGGGGACTGAGCAACATCTTACGAGGAGGTGCTAGAAGAGCTCAGATTCCCCAGATGTGGGGAGGAAGAGACAGAGAGGTAAGAAACTCAAGTTTTACAAAATCGCAGTGGTGCTAGGTTTGCTGAACACTGAGCTGTGGCTCACCAAACCTGTGGTACAAGGCCTGGGGGGACACCGTGAGACTAGCAAGAGGTCAGTTAAAAGGGAGGAAGGAGGGGGATGCCGACAGCAGGGAAGGTGGATTGGGACCACGTTTTTCTCTGCTACTTCTGTGGCAGCAGGATCAGCAGGTCCAAGAGAGGGCAGGCAAATTCATGGGGAAGCAGATCCATCAATTGACACTAGGGGATGATACAGGGATATCCCCTCTGCCATCCGTAATCCAAACGAATGCTCTGCCTTCAGAGACTGGGCTCACATGCTCTCCCTAAACAGCATTTCCTACTTACCCACCACCCCAGAGAGCTCTGTGGGGCCCTTTCAAGCCCGTTTTAGATATCAGAAGTTAAAGTTTCCTTTAACAAGAGGAACTGGAAATGTGGAAGTCCCAGATTAGCAGGTGCCCAGCAACTGGAAGGTGTTAGTGGCCTCCTGAGGCGGGCTGCAGCCTGCTTCCCCCAAGTCCCTGCTGTGGAGCCCTCCTGCTGCCCAGGCAGGTCCCAGCAGCAGCTGCTTGGCACTGCTGGGGCTGCACAGGCTCTGGAGAGCAGAGCTGGCTTCTTACATGTGAGGTCCCCACAGGCTTTTCAAATGGGGAAGTGGTTTGGGAACCCATTAGGCTCTAAGAGCTGTGAGCCGTGGAGGTGGCACATCTGAAGCTGCCACCTCAGCTTTGGGAATCGGGTACTTTTTAGCCTAATGCTCTGTGGTAAAATCATCAAGAAATGGGGAAGTTTAGGTTCAACATTATTCTGTCTCCACTGATCTGTGTGTGACAGCACAGGGGGGTGGAGAGTGACCCAAACTGAAAGATCTAACCCACGTGTTTAACCAGGGATGGGGCAGGATGTCCTGTGCAGGCAAAGAGAGCATAAAAATGCTTTGTCTTTACAGCTGACATGAGAAATGCAGAGCCTTAAGACCCAAAGAAGCTGCAACTTTTTTTATTAAAAAAAAATAATCTCAGTTTGGAAGTTGTCCTGAGAAATCAAACCCTAGTTTTGATGATCCAAGATAAACTCTGCTTTGCTGTCTGGCTTCAGATGAGTAAATGACAAAGAAAAGGAAATGATTTGCAGAGAGGACTGTAACAATGGTCCGTCCTTGTTTTACATGAGAGTTTCTTATTACACAGGGGATGTAGACAGATGCTTATTTTATTCAAGAGCACAGATTCATATTTTCTTTTAACAATTGCCATTTCTCAAGCAGGGCACGCAGTTAAATGTAATTAGCCAGCAGACGGGTAGATAAGATTTTGTCAAGTACTTGCATATTATTCAACACCGTGTTGTTGTGTAGGAAGAAGTACAGGCCATGGGTCAGCTGCAGGTCCACTGACTGGTAACCCCTGATGCAGAGGCAAGGGGCGGGCCAGGAGGGCGGTGGAATTTCCCAGGTTGCTCATCTTCCCTTTTCTGGCTCAAGAAAGGCTGGCAGTGTGTTTTGGTGACACATGTCTGTTAGCACACAGTGCGCGGGAGTCTTTGGTAGCACATTGTGTCCTGAAATCTGCCGTTGTTTAGCAAACATCACAGGACTTGCCGGGCGTTTTCCTAGCACAGGAATTCCCCAGCCCGCAGCAGGGCTGTGGAGCCGATCGCCCTGCGCCAGCTCTGGGGCAGGGACGTGGGAAGAGCAGGGCTCCTGTGTGACCCGGTGAGGCGTTAGGACAGGAGGGAAGGCAGCTGCTGATGGGCAGAGACCACAGGCAGAGGAGATGGAAGCCGTTAGGGGGGCTGGGAAATGAGTGCCTAGTGCTCAGGGCACCTGGCCAGGGTCATTCACCCATCAGGAGGCAGCAGGGAGTCGGTGCCTGCAGCCTCTTCCCCACTCCAAGGCTGAAAGTGAGCGGGGCCACCTCAGGGGCTGCGTTTGCCAGCTGGGCCACTGAACTCGGTGTGGTGTAGGGAAGTGGTTTGTCTGATCCCTCTGTTCACCTCCGTGGCTGTGCAGGACGGCTCCTCTCAGCTCATTGCAGTGCTGTGCTGCCAGGCTTCTGGCACCCCCTAACGTGACCCAGCCCGTGTCGCTCCGTGATGATTTATTGTGCCTTTGTGATTCTTGGGTCGCACCGAGGAATGGTGCTGCCTGATTTCCCAGAGCAGACGGTCAGAGGACAAGCACCTGTCTCTCAAGAGCAGCAGCCACTTTGAGAAAAACACAGACAGGGAGAACTTTGCTGCCTGCTGCACAGAAATGATCACCTTGTCTTGTTTTCTAGCCAGAACCTTGGTGCTGAGCTGATGGGCCTGCAGGTGGATTACTGGATTGCAGCTCCACCCGTGGACAGAAAGAGAGACCCGGAGAAGAAGGACCCCTCCACTACCAAAAACACACTGAAATGCACTTTCCGGTCCCTCCAGGTCAGCAGGTTACCTGCCAGCGGTGAGATTGCCACCACTCCGACCATGTCCATGACTGTCGTGACAAAAGAGAAGAACAAGAAAGGTAAGGTGGACGTGTTTGCTGCTGCCAGAGGCCAGGAATGCAATGCTGCTCTCCTTGTTCTGCCACTCCGAGGCTGACTTGTCAGTCCCTCATTACAGTGACTTAGTCATATTTTTAGCCCCCAAATCCCCAGGCTGTCTGTGGACGAGAGGTGACTGTGTAAGGTGATAGTGTGAAGGGGTGGCTCCTCGTTGTGCTGTAGGAAGGGGATGTGTTCATACCTCCAGCTGAACAGCGAAGGTGGCAAAGCCCAGAACAAAGGTGGGGACACACAAAGGTCCTTTGTGGGTGGTTGTGCAGAAAGCCAGGAGATGCGCTGCTCTGGACAGCTTCCCTGTGTTCTTTGTCAACCTACTGGTATGGGTTGGGGGTGTTGGTTTAGATGAGAGGGAGCTATAGGCTGCACAGCTCCATGCTGTGGTCTCTTCTGGTGTGTGGCAGAGCTGCAGAGAGAGTCTGGACATCTGTGCATCCCATCATGTCGCAGCATATGGCAGCAGCCCCAGCAGAGCCGTTTTGCTGGATTGGATGTGGTGTCCTCATGTCAGAGTACAGTTGTCACAGCCAGACCCGCCGAATCATTGCTAGCTGTGCTCGTCTTGGTGGGAGGTGGTGGCACCCCGAGCAGGTTTGCAGCAACGCAAGCTCTAGTGCTCTTGCACTGACTGCTTTGTGGGACAAGGCGATATAAAAGAAGAGATTCTCAGTGCAAACAAAGCCTGCTGTTGATTAAGGTCAGGGCTTTGAGTGTATTTCTCTTAGCAAAAAAAAAGTGTTTTAGATGGTGTCAGTAATTCTGTATCTGCATCTGGCCTTGGTAACGTGAAACATATTAGAATTTGTGAACAGCTCTGCAGAGGAGTATTTTCAGGGAAGCAGCAAGGCAGTTCTGCACTTGCATCTGACTGCCAGTAGCTGCCCGGTGCAACATCTTCCTGCCCAGGAGCCTGGGAGTCATTTCTGGTGGAAGCAGGGGCTTGGGGGCTCTGAGAGCAGGTCTGCAGAGCCTCCCAGACCCGTGGCTGCAGGACACGGGTACGTAACCGCAGCCGGGTCACTACGGGGCCGGCACCGCTGGGACCAGAGCTCTCACCCCCAGCTGCACCCTTCCGAAGTGGCATGGCTGTAGGGGAGAAGCAATCCTGAGACACAAACAGGGCTCATCGCTGGGCTGGCCGCGGGACCTGGGTGCGTGCCCCAGTTGGCTGGAGCGCGGCGCTGTGCCCGGGAGCCACCTGCAGTGTGTGGGACTCCCCCTAGGTGGTGCGGCCGCCCGGCAGATCCCTGCCAGGGCGCAGGCTGGGGGCTGCTGCACACGCTGCTGCTTGCCCAGCGGCCCCGCAGAGCGGCAGGAGCTCCCCTGAAGCCTCCCTTCGGGGCCTGGCTGTGAGCGGGGAATGCTTCTTGGAGAGACAGGCCTGAAGTCGTCATGTGTACAGGTGATGGTGCAGAGCATGGTCAAACTCCTGCCAAACGGGTCAGGATTAAAATCGGGGTTAGAGTTTTGAGACGTGAATGTTTAAACGCAAAAACCCGAACGAGTCGTGGTGAGTCGTGGTACCTCTCCTGTGAGTGGCAGACATTCACGGCGTGCTGCTTTGATTTTCTTCCAGTGATGTTCTTGCCCAAGAAAACAAAAGACAAGGAGGTCGAGTCAAAGAGCCAGTGTATTGAAGGCATCAGCAGGTTGATTTGCACAGCGAAACATCAGCAGAACATGCTGCGGGGTAAGTGCTGCTTGCATCCCCTCAGGCTCTGGGGTGAGGCTCAGCTGCTAATGTCTTCCTACAGACAAAGAGCTGAGCTGGTACCCTGCCCCGTGCCCTGGAGCCAACGTAATGGGGGCCTTCCTGGGGAAGCACTTGCATGTGGCCAGCATGGGGGATTGCTTAATAGGGCCCGGATGTGGGAAAATCCTCCCTCTCCTAGGAACTCCTCTGAATCAGTGCCCTGGCTGAGGACAAAGCCTGGGCCAGGTTCCATGTCCCCTCCCTGTCATTCAGTGTTTCTTGTGCACATCTGGGAAGGAACGGTGGAGGGCCGTGAGTGCCTGCTCCTCTAGGCAGGAGTCTGGCACAAAGGCACACCACGGTGATAGTGCATCTGCAGGCGAACCTGAAGTGCCTGTCAGCGGAGCTGTGCAGCCCACATCTGTACCCTGTCCAGTTAATAATTCCCACCACTGTTAACGGCAGAGAAATCTGCTTAAGTCACCTTCCTTAATTCTGGCCTGACCCTTGTGAGAGGGGTGAGTGTAAGGGGTGGTCGCCGAACATGCGTCACCTCTTTAGGAAACACAGATCTCTGTTGAAGTGCAATGAGGAGAGACTCGTGTCCATCTCTGAGAGCACATCTGTGCAAAAAAAGAAAGTGGAGTGTGTTCAGGAAGCTGGAGAGATCAGATCAGGTGAAGCTGAAATCAGTGGCCTGGGAGCTGCAGTGTCAGCACGTAGTGATGATACGGGAGCACTGCAGGAACAGTCTGAGCTGTTCTCCCTAAAGCTGGTGTGCACTTGAGCCTTTTTCCGTGTCTGCAGCCACTTACAGAGGCAGCAGTAGGGTGGCTGGGCAGAGCAGCTCGTACCCTGAGCACAGAGCGTGGCCAGGCCTCCCTCTGCTGACTGCAGGGAGATTTCTAGCAGAGCTGTTTCTGGCTGACCACTTCCACTTGCTATTTTCTGACTCACCTTTTTTTTTTTTTTTTTCCCTTCTTTCTAACCCCCCCCTGCAGTCCTGATCGATGGGGTAGAGTGGAACGACGTCAAGTTCTTTCAGCTGGCAGCACAGTGGTCCTCTCATGTCAAGCACTTTCCCATCTGCATATTCGGACACTCCAAATCTAACTTCTAGCCGTGCTCGGCGGAGGGACCTTCTGTCTGTCCCAGGGACTGCACACCAGGAGCCAGGAACTGCGTGCCAACTCTGACTCGCGTCGCTCTGCCCTCTCCTGCAGAATTAATTACAGATGTGCTTGGATTACTTTTGAATTACTTTTTTCTATTAACTCTTAAGTTTACTACAAGGGAAGGAAGCCCCTTTAAACAAAGGCAAAAAAAAACAAAACAGTCTTAAACATAGATGTGCTGACAACAAAGCTGTGGGGGAGTTGGCAGGAGCAGGCAACCTGCCCGAGAACACCTACCACTTACAAGCAGATAGTCGAATTACTGCACTGCTTATTAACCTGAGACCTCATTGGTGTGCGTGGGCTGGGGAGCCGCGGATCAGCTTGAACAGATTTTGCAGAAGAGCACGCACGTTACGATGCATTTGGCCCCCTCCCTCCATATTTCTAGCAAAACCGATGGCCAGTCTTTGTTCCTGCTGCCAAAGGACGGGAGATCAGCGAGGCTGGAGGGAGTTCAGCTGTCTGGTTTGGGAAACAAACCGACCGCATAGCTAGGGAGGTCCAGAGAGATCGCCCTTCAGTGCACGGAGTCCGCCATGAGGACAGGCAGGTGTTTGTGCTGAGGTGACACCTGAGGAGGGCTGGGCAGGAACAGGAATTAGGGAAACACTAGGTGTAAGGGAGCTCCAGTGTCCCAGGTCAGTGACAATGACCAAACCGAGCCAGTCACAATGTCCCCGCAGCTGGCTGCGCTGCCGAGGGACGCCGCGTCAGTGGGGTCGCTGCTATTTACATACTCACACCGATTATTTACCTGTCAATAAAACCTCGTCCAGCCTCTAAAGGGAAAGGATTTTTTTAATAGCTGCAGATTTTTTTTAACGCTTTCTAAAAAAAGAAAAATAAATAAAAAATAAGAGTGGGGGGAATCAAATTGCCAAAAAACCCCATCCCAAACCCAGAAGAGGAGCCGTTGTCTGTGACGCGATCCATCACTGTAGTGGCTGGAGTCAGAGCCAGCTAAGGCGCTCTGCACGTCCAGCTGCCTTCCCGTCCATCTGTCAGACTGCACACGTGAGGTAGCGTGGGCTGCTTTATCCGCTCTGCCTTTGTCCTGCTCTGCCTGCGCCGTGCTCCCCAGAGCCAGCTGCTGGCTTGGCCTGGGTGTGTTTTCACCGTGCCCAGCGTAACACCCAGGATTTCTTCTCACGGGGACTGCGAGGCTGCGACAGAAGCAAAGGGTGCTGCGGGCAGGTGGCCTCCTGCAGGAAGTTGCCCTTAAGTCTGCTTTCTGGATATCCCTGCCCAGGGGCGTGGGTGGCATCCCTCCCCTTCCCAGCAGGGGATGTTTGCCCCGGCAGGGCGCTGCCTACGGGCTGAGGCTTTGCCACGCGGTTCGGTCCCAGGCTGCAGTGGAAGCTACAGCTGGGACATGGGAGAGGACGAAGGCAGCCAGGTTTGTTGTCCCTGTCGGGCAGCAAGGTGTCCTGGGGAGCTGGAGGAGTGAGACTCGGGGGTGTCTCGTGCCCAGGGCTCGTTTTGGCCTGGCTCTGGCTGTGTTTACGTTCGCTTTGTGCATCTCGCTGCTGCCAGAACAAGGGGATGCTCTCGCAAGGAGTCGGCATGGCAGGCAGCAGCTCCGGGCAGCCCTGGTGCTACGGATGTGGCTTTTTGCTCTCTGGGCTTCCCGCGGTGTTTGCAGGGACTGGAAGCAGGTGCTGGAAGGGGCTTAGGGAGCACAGTGTGCCTGCTGTGTCGAGCTGCAGAAGTCTCTGGCCTTTTGGGGTAAGGGACTGAAGCTTTTGGTGGGATCCTCTTGGGTCCCCCCCTTGTGAGCGGGTCTGGCTCCGCAAGCATTTCCAGAACGCGCTTTCAGAGAGCAGTGATGCTTTTGAACCTTTCCCAGCATCCACTGGTCGGTTTTGTTGTGTTGTTTTGTTTTTCCCTCTGCCCCCTTACCCTTTGGCTTTTAAAGGTCTTGGAGAACTCGCTTTGTCCTGCTCGGTGGCTCCTGCTCCGCACAGGGAGCTTTGAGCAGGGTGCTGGGGGTGTGCGCTGTTAGGGCTTTTGCTGACGGGGAGCAAGGGGTCATCAGGCAAGAGCGAGATCCCTGCTGGATCTAGTGCCTGTCGCAGCTCGTGGCATGGGCTGCTTCACTGAGTTTGGTTTCATTAAATCCTTTCCCAGCACAAGTGCACCCTGCCTGGCCGGGGACTGGGCATTCCCTTCCGGCCACCGTGGGAGGAGGACGCGGTCCAACGCTCAGCTGCTGGGCAGGGCATCTTGTCCGCGTGCAGCCCTCCTCCTCCCCGCGGGAAGGTCTGCCTCCGTCTGCCTGTGCCGGGAGCTCAGCTGCGGTGCTCACGGTGGCATGTCCACCGGTTCGTGTATTTCTGGCTGACCCGAGCTGATGCTGTAGGATCGAGTAGCGTTGCCTAGCAGCAGCAGCGTGGGAGATGGCGTACAAGCACATCACTTTTTCCTTTTTTTTTTTTTTTTTTTTTAATTTTATTGAGGCTGTTGCATCGAAAAAAAAAAAGGCTTTTTCAAGGCAATTAGTCAGTGTGCGATTCCTTCCTCAAGGCTCGCGCTGGTGTGACAGGAGCGGCTGGGCTGCCTTCCAGCGCTGGGAGCCGCACGCGGCCCAGGCGGCTCGGTGCCGGCGCGTTCCCGCTGCGGAGGAGGGACGGCCGGGCCGGGCCGGACTGACCGACCGCAATAACTTTGTTTACTGGGGAGCGAGGGGGGAGCGTGGCTGTGCTCCTCTCTGCATTTCAACCTACTGTAAAGAAACAGACGGTAGCTAGCGCGGGATCTCCGTGGTCCTGCCTATAAATGTGTGTTGCCCTGCGCTACTGTGTGCGTGTATGTGTGAGAGAAGCACTCGCGCTCGTTGCGTTTCACCTTGGTTTGCGTTCTGTTCCACAAATTCCCCGGGAAGCTCTGCACGCCTGAGGGCTTGCACCCCCGCAGGGCTTGTGCCCTGTGGGAAGCTGCCCTTGCTCTGAAGCGCGGCCCTTTGCCCGTGCAAGGAAACAGCCTGACTTCTCGGCCTTGTTCTCCTGGGGCTGGCAGCTCTCAGGTCTCCCAGCAGGATTTGGGGTTCCCGCTGGCCAGGGGGAGCAGCAGGGCTGGGAGCGTGGTGGGGAGAGGTGGCTGCGTGTGAGCTGCCTGGGGGCAGGAGACAGCGTAGCTCCCTGTTCAGCTCGAGGGGTTTGGAGAGAGGTGCAATTTAAAGGAAGAAACACCACGGTGTTATCTCACCAGCCTGTGTGAGATTGGGCTTGAAACAGCTGGTGTCCTTCCCAGCTCCTGCTGGGAGAAGGGCCCCTCCTTCCTCAGAGGTGAGGCCTCAAGAAAAGGCTCGGTGCTGTTGCTGTGCGAGGCTGACCTAGTTTATCAGTGCTGGTGAGCAGAGGAAAGATGGGAGGTTTTTGTGGCGTCGCGCTGCACCTTGTGCTTCCCGGTCCTCCGGTTTCGTTTCTTTGGAGACTAAGGCTTGTCCCTGGCCCTGCCCGGGACGGTCACCTGCTGGCTCTCCTGCTGCGCTGGCGATTCTGCAGGGGTCTTGGGTGGCTTTTGTAGCTCAGCACTGCAGTCGCCGTTCACTTAATTTGTTACCCTTTACATCTCAGCGGTAACTGCGGAGTTCCTCTTAATTACACATGAGCTTGGGGAGAGCCGCCGTCTCCGTGGCTGTTTTTCTGCGTTCTTAGCACATGCTTGCTGCTTTATCCTGCAGGGCGGGCAGGGGTGGGAGGCTGGAGCTTTCCTGGGGCTGGCGGAGATGTGCCTGTTGGTGTGCAGTCATCAAGCTTGGCCGAGCACCACGCTGACCCCTGCTCACCTGAGATGACAGCAAAGGCCTCGTTCTGCTTAGGGGTAGCAGGAATTCAGCGGCAGCTTGCCTCAGATGGCTCTGCCTGGTCATTTCTCACCAGTAACGGGCGCTGGAGGGAGCGGCGGAGAGCCAGGGCGTGGGGCATTGCACCTGGTACCTCAGATTTTAAGAAAATCCTGGTGAGAAGCAGCAGAGCTGATGGCCTCCTGCTGCTGGATGTGCCGGGAGATCCTGGAGCCTGGGATGAGGGCAGTCCTGCTGTGCAGCAGCACCGGGCTGGGGGGCCTGGTGCTTCCCTGGAGCTAGGTTGGATGCAATGTCCCCGTTCCTCGGGTCTCAGTCTGATGGATAGCTGTGTGGTGACTCATTTTTGTGTGCCACTCCCTTTGGGCTTATCAAGTAGGTAGGGAGAAGGCCAGGACTGAGCAGCAGCATCTCCCAGAGGTTTTCTAGAGCCTCTTCAGCAGGGCTGCCTGGGGAGACGCTCCAGGAGGGACAGTCGGCTGCTGTGGAACAGGCAGGAGAAGGGGACACGCCAATTTGGTGACTGGTTTCCTTAAGGAAGAGCTCTGGTATCGGGCCACAGCAGTCAGCTGCTGCTTTGCACCTTGGCCAGAGCACCGCCTGCCCCGCTGTGTGCCTTGGCCATGGAGATGCCACAGGGAAGCACCTTGTCAGGGCGGGTACCGCGTGCTGTGCTCTGCTGCGTGCCACGAGCCTTGTCCGGACCGCAGCGCGCGAGGGGACATTACCACTGTGTCGGTTCCTGAGTTGTCCATCTGTTTCACTGTCGTATTGTTTGGGTTCTATTTTTTTTAATGAAGACATTAAGTGTAAATAGCCTTTTTTTTTTTTTTTTTTTTTTTGAACAAACTGCAACGTGCTCGACCTCGTCAACTATTTTATGGTACTAATGCAACACTAATAAAACTGGACATGAAAGCACATACCCGTCCCTTGAGTCATCTCTCGGCAGGGGCTGTTCTGGCGTGACTGGGGCAGTTGTCTCGGGTAGGAAATGCTCCTGGAAGCTGCTGCCAGCAGCTGGTCCCTTAGCCAGCAGCACGGAAGGAAGGACACGAGGATGGCAGCAGGCCTTACCTTGATGCAAGGTGTTGAGCTCCCAGCGTGGCCGGTTCTCCTCTGTCCTGCGTGTGGGGTGGGAGGGGGGGGGGGACTGGGCTCTGGGTCCTCTTCGATCTTCAGGAGCCTCGTGGGAGACGGAGCAGTGAGGTGCTGCATGGACAGCGTGTTGTAATGGGAGCTGTGAGCAGGACCACACTATGCTTTGTTCAGCTTCTCACCACTGCTGGAGGAGAGAGAAGAGGAGGGGTGGTCAGAGCAGCCTTCCCAGGCATCACCTCCTGGCTCCCCTGCATGAGCTCAGGATGCCCTCAGCTCCTCCCGGACAGCACGTTTCATTGCCCCTAAGGGGCCGTAGCTGCAGGAACTCCCATTTTGAGCAGGTTTGCGGTACCAATCACGTTTTTTTTTCTTGCACTGTATCTCCAGTTGCCCAGAAGTGTGTCCCAGGGCAGAGCTGGTGGAGCAGCACATCCTCTCCCAGCACCACTGCCCTCTCATAGTTTTCACAGCCCTGCTGCCCTCTCCCCTTCAGGAAGGCAGAGGACCAGCCCCACAACACCAGGGAGCAGGACGTGCTCTCGGGTCTCCTGCAAGGGAAGATAGGTGCAAAGGGAATTTGAAGGGCTGACCTTTCGGTCCTGCTCCCTCCCTGAGCTCAGCAGGAAAGGCCCTGTTGCTGCCGAGCAGCGGGAGGGCTGTCCTGGGACCGGGGAGCAGCAGAGCGGGGTGATGAGCAAGAGGGGAAGGGAGGTGGGTGTAGCGAGGATGGTTCAGAGCCAGGGTGTGCCCGCTGGCATGCAATAGGCACAGAAATCTTCCCTCGCCCACATGTGCTGGGATGAGCTGATTTTGGCCAGGCGGCCTCCAACGGGGCTCTGGAAGCGCCAGCATCTTCTTTTTGCAGGTCTCAGCCTTTCCCAGGGGATGTGCTCCCTCAGTGCCGCATGAAAGGCATCGAATGCAGGAGATGCCCCCTCAAAACACACCAAGGGCTTTCTGGAAGGACTGCGTTTGCCACGTGGAGATCCCTGAAATGCCCGCGGGTCTGGGTTTCGGCAGTGGGAGACGGGGCCTTGACGATCCCACTCCTTCCCAGGCTGCGGCTGCCGGAGCCAGCTGCCCTCCTGCCGTTGCACAACGCCCCGGCGGTGACCACAGCCATTGCTCAACGTGGAAGAGGAGCAGCAGGGAAGTCCTGACATGTTTTTGTTGCTATCGTTTAAAAACCCATTTAGCGTCTGGAAAGAGCAGTCAACACCACATGACTGGCCACTTCTTGGTGTGCAACCACCAAGTGCCCCATGATGCGATTTGTAAATATTTATTCTGGATAATTTTTCTGTGTCCTGCTGAATTATTTTCCGCTCGGCAGAGCAGTGGCGGCAGCAGCCGGTCCCTGCATGCCGCACAGGCAGCGGTGTGCGCAGCGGCTCTGCCGGCACATTTTCCTGGGCCAGCTCAGCAAGGAGGGAATACCGTGGTGGTGCCCTCCATGAAGTGAATGTTTTTGGGTTTTCACTGCCAGCTGTGCTTTCCTGGCTCGCTCCTTGCGATATTGGGAAGGTGGAGGCATGGCCTACTGGGATGTGGGGCCTGATGGAGATTTTGGCACCTCTGGGGGCTGCAGCCAGGCCCTGCCTGACCATGGGTAGGGCCTGGGGCTGGGACCACGCTCGGCACCAGGCGCTTCTACAGCCCGGGGCCCGGGTCGGGGCTCGCCGCCTCACGGGGCTCCCTCACCCTCACGGGGAGCGAAAGCCCTGGCGTTTTTGGCTGGGTGTGAGCACAGGTGTGTGTGTGAGGAGGACTGTGTGTGAGCACAGGCTGTTTGTGTGTGTGAGAAGGCTGTTTTGAGCACAGGTGATATATGTGCGTGTGAAGAAGGCTGGGTGTAAGCACAGGTGATATAT